>NW_026067934.1:1687078-1687986 GCF_014885135.2 Alexandromys fortis | reverse complement strand
TTTTTTATGAAATTCAGAGGCTTGTAGCACACTACCAATCAATAATTGATCAATTTCTGCATTACCTTGTGCTAGAGGACCTGGCAGACCCGTATGGGATCGGATGTGTGTTATGTACATAGGGCAAAGCCTGTTCCTGATCAAATCTTGAACCTGGATAAACAATGAGGTTAGTCTGTATCATCAGGTATAAATTCAGCAGTTTCAATATGTAAAATAACTCTTTCTGCAAATTGTGAATCAGTAATTATATTAATAGGTTCTTTAAATCCCTTAGCACCATAAAAATGGCATATTATTCCGCCTTCTGGACAGAATCATAAGGACTTTGTTCCACCTTACCCAAGTCTTCTGATTTGTAAACTGCCTTCCCTGTTTTATTGGCATCAGTTTAGAATGTACAGGCTCCAGTTATTGGAGCATCACGGACGATTCGAGGAAGTATCCAAGAAGTTCTCTTTATGAAGTTAAGCTTCTTGCTTTTTAGATAGTTGTTATTAACGTCTCCCAAAAAATTAGCACAAGCTCGTTGCCATGGTTCATTATCTTCCCATAATTTCTTTAGTTCATCAGCAGTGAAAGGCACTATAATTTCTGCTGGGTCTATGCCTGCTAGTTGACGAAGTCTCAGCTTGCTTTTTATAATTAACTCAGAGACTTTTTCCACTGATGTGGGAGTGATTTCTTATTAATAAAGAAACTGCCTAGGCCCCTTGATAAGGCCCACCCTTAGGTGGGTGGAGAAAACAGAGGAGAATTCTGGGAGAAGGAGGCTTGGTGGAGGAGTCGCCATGATGCTCCCACTCCAGACAGATGCAGGTTAAGATCCTCTCTGGTAAGCCAGCTCATGGGCTACACAGAATATTAGAAATGGGTTAGAACAATATGTAAGAGCTAGCCAATAAGAA
>NW_026067934.1:1650869-1681225 GCF_014885135.2 Alexandromys fortis | reverse complement strand
CCCCCCTCTCACGTTTCCCGTCTGTATCAGGTTGCCTTGTCTATCTCTTGTAGACCTGCATTCATTCGTCCAATGTCTACCTTTTCCACATCTTCTACATAAACCTGAAGGCTGAGTCCTCCTATTTCTGTTATTTCTAGAAGATGCATTATTATTATTTCTGAAGATCCGTTGTTTACAATTCCTTTTCATATGACCCATTTTGCCACAATTAAAACATTTGGTATTCTGGTGTCTCCTTTTACCATTGGAAATTGCTTCTTCTACCCATGCTTCAGTGCCATAATCAAATGTATCAACATCCAGTGTATGCAAGACCCATTCTTCCAAGGGTGCTGATCTGAACCTTAAAGGCCCCAAAATCTTTTTGCATTCCACATTTGCATTTTCATAAGCCAAAGACTCAATCATTATATGTCTTGCATCTGGGTCAGTTATCCCTATTTGCACAGCCTTAGTTAGTCTTTGTAAAAAAATCACTAAAGGTTTCTCTCTGACCTTGTTTAATTATGACAAATGATTCCATTTTCTGTCCTGCGTCTTGTACCCTGTCCCAAGCCCTTAAGGCTGCTGTAGTGCATATGGAGAGTGTGTTTTCATCCAAATTAGCTTGTTCCTGGGGGTCGGAAAAGAGTCCTTCACCTAGAATTTTATCTTGGGAGATGTCACTTCCCTTCGTCTTTTCTTGCTGTTCTAAAGTCTAGCGTCTTGCCTGATTAAGCATTTCCATTTTTATTGTGGCCCACTGTCAAGGACTGCAGAAGTCAGCTGAAACCAGTCAGTGGGAGTAGCTCTGCTTGTTGTGGCCCAAGATTTTAGCATCTCTTTAACAAAAGAGGCATGCATCCCAAAAGTCATGACAGCCTGTTTAATTTCTTTGAGATCATTCATATGGACATTCTCCCATGTATCTTCCTTGATGACCCTAGGGTTTCTGCAACCAATCACCTTCTCTGTTGTTATTACTGGAAAGGCAGGTAGAGCTGTAGGTAGAGATTTGTGGATATTGTCCCAGAGGGATTTAACCACAGATGTTGTTAAAATTTGCCTTTCTACCATTTGTTCTTCTTCATCAGAATTTAGAAACTCCTCAATCTTTTCAATTCTATTCACCATTGCCTTCTGCAATGTCTGTATCTCCTGTCCAGAATTATGTTCCAAAGCCTTCATTGAGGATTCTAAAGTATGAAGTTTGTCCATTAGAGATAAGTTCTCATCTTTGGACATAATTTTTATGGCATAAACCGTGCCTTCTTGTATTGACAATCTTTCTGCCAATCTGTCAATAGTTTAAACAAAATTCGATTGTCACATTCAACAGTTTTGATTCTCTCAATTAATATTTCAGTCTCTTCAGAAAGTGACTGATGAAATTATGATCCAAATCAGCTGTTCCTTCTTCCATAGTAATGAATTTCTCCTTAATATCAGCCACTAATGTTTCAGTTCCTACAGAAAGGGACTGGAGTTTATGATCCAGATCAGCTGTTCCCTCTTCCATAGTAATGAATTTCTCCTTAACATCCGCCTGAACATTTTCTAAATTTTGCTCAGTCAACAGTCTTGTTAAGCAAAGTTCTGTTCTCTTCCTGTAGAATTTCAAACTGATTCTTGAGAAAATCATTGTCATGCTTAATAGTTTTTAGACGTTCAACCTCTGCCTTAAGAATCCTGGATTTGTCTCTTAAAGACACTATCATACTTCTGTTGTCAAACCATCTAATACCAAGGAAAACTACTAATCCCAGAAAGATCCATAGATGTGGGGTGCTAGACACCTCTGTAAGATCTCCCACATGGCACACTCAAAAAGACTGTTAAAGTCCTGAATAGTAATATTCTCAGACATTTTATTTATAAAAGAAAAAAAAAGTTTACCTGCACTGACTGGTTCCTGCCAGTGGTGGTAAAATAGTCCACTTGAGTCCACATGGAGAGCCGGTCTGAAACAACTCAAATCCAAAATTTATTGTTCTGGGTTAATTGCTCCAGCGAGCAGGATGGGTGGTCAGGGAATAGAGAGAAAGCCGCCAAAGTGAACAAGTCAAAGAGACGCACGGCACTGAGCCGGGTCGCGGGGACTCTCTGCTGTAATGTGACCGGAGCGTAGGGTGGCGGGCATGGTGGGGCGCACAGACACAAATCCAAACCACCGGGGCTAAGTCTCCCTTTCTGTTTACCAGAGATTTCCAGTGACTCAGAATCTCAGCTGCTTCTAGGTGCAGTGCTGAGAGGGCACAATCTGTGCAAAGAGAGAGAGGCCTCGGGAGGGGGAAGTGCTGCTGGCTCCCAGCGGTCGCCTCCAGGAGCCTCTGAATCGGGCGGGTATCCGCAAAGTCCCACTAGGCGCCAAATGTAGCGGCTTAGATTAATGAAGACAAATTGTAATAAATATTTGCACAACCTTAATGGAAAAACCAGACTCATAAAACCAAGGTTCTCGTGGAGTACAGGAAACAGGAAGGGGAGCGCAGGCTTCTGCATGCACAATTTATCAGTAAACATTCGCCAGAGGCGAGTCTGCCCCCTTAGTGGCGGGCCTAACCCTACACCATCTCAACTATCCCATTCCCTCAAGTTCCCCTCAACGCTCCCCTTTCCCTTTCCTTCTATGCCACCCCCCATCCCCATGCTCCCTATTTTGTCAAGCTATCTTCTCTGTTTCCAATTCTCAAGTATGTCTATATATGTTTTTCTTTGGGTTCACCTATTATTTAGCTTCTATAGGATCATGAACTATATAGGCTTAATGTCCTTTGTTTATGGCTAGTATCCACTTAGAAGTGAGTACATACCATATTCTTTTGTGTGTGTGTGTGTGTGTCTGGCTTACCTCACTCAGGATAGTGTTTTCTAATTCTATCCATTTGCATGTAAAATTCAAGACGTCATTGTTTTTTATCTCTGAGTAGTACTCTAATGTGTAAATGTATCACACTTTCTTTATCCATTCATCAGTTGAGGGGAATCTAGGTTGTTTCCAGGTTCTGGCTATTACAGATAATGCTGCTATAAACATAGTTGAACAAATGCTTTTGTAGTATGATTGGGCATCTTTCAGGTATATTTTCAAGCGTGGTATTGCTGTATCCTGAGGTAGGATGATTCTCAAATTTCTGAGAAACAACCATACTGATTTCCAAAGTGGTTACACAAGTTTGCATTCCCACCAGCAAGGAATGAGTGTTTCCCTTAGTCTACATCCTCTCCAGCATAAGTTGTCATCAGTGTTTTTGATCTTGCTGTAAGATAGAATCTCAGAGTTATTTTGATTCGCATTTCTCTGATGGTTAAGGATGTTGAACATTTTCTTAAGTGTCTTTCAGCCATTTTAGATTTATCTGTTGAGAGTTCTTTGTAAAAAAAAAAAAAAAGTTTAAACAGTCGTAAATGGCTCCGTTAAAAAAAAAGGTCTCAAATATTTTAAATAGACACATCCCTCAAATACTCAGAGATCTGAAGAATATGGCATTTAAAATGTTAACAATAATGATTTTAGTAACAGAGAGACAGTCTGGCTCTTGGCAGCAACTCCTATTTCCTCCAAAGAAGATGGAAGGAAGGGAAAAGGAGAATATCTTCTGGGAACTTGCTTTCTAAATGGCAGAACTAGCTACTAATCAAAACTTCTTTTCAACGCAATTGTTGTTAAGAATCTCTTCAACTGTGGATGAAGGGACAGTGGAATTGACTACTTCATATTTTCTAAAGAATATGTAGTCTGGGTCTCCCATGAGTTCTTACTCAAAAGAAGCCTGTGGGATCATTTACAGCCTTGCAGGCCGACTTCCATCAGCTAGAAGATGGCTGTTGTCCTATAACCTGCCCTCAATGACCAATGAGGATCCTGAGGTGGATGTCGTGGTAGCCAATATAGTAAGTATCATTTTAAATCATTAACTCAGGTAAAATTTATCTTTCTCAATATTGCTGATGCAGTTTGATGACTGATAGCTTTGCCAGATGAATAGTAGGCACCAAGACTTCGAATGCCTTCTCAGTTCTCTGTATAAAAGTTGAGGTAACAGGTCTCACTCTCCTAGAGCCAATACTCAGTCTAGACACAATTTACCTCATTATCAGCCCCAGAAAGAGATAAACTCACAAAATAAATTTCAGTATAATTTCTTATCCCACCTTCTTTAAATAAGAGTTGTAATTGGAACAGTGGGGCTGCATCCACAGCACCCCGGCTGCCTGCTAGCATATGCCCCGAAATAATTACACGAACGCTGTATTCTTTTAAACACTGCTTGGCCCATTATATCTAGCCTCTTCTTGGCTAACTCTCGTACCTGGACTAGCTCATTTCTAATAATATGTGTGTAGCACCCCAAGGTGTGCTTACCAGGAAGATTCTAGCCTACATCCATCCTGGGTCAAAGCTGAATCGCGTCTGCCTCAGAGAGCAGAGCTATCATGTCTGCCCAGGAGAGGGGAGCATAGCGTCTCTGATCTCACTTCCTCTTCCTCCCAGCATTCTGTTCTGTTTACTACACCCACCTATGTTCTAACCAATAAAATGGGCCAAGGCAGTTTCTTTATTTTTTAACCAATGACCTTCCTCCATCAAAGAGTTATTTTAAGATGTGAAATATAAGATGTGAGGATCTAAAAATGTTTTACAGTCTAAGAAGGTGTTTTTGTTGTTGTTGTTGTTTGTTTGTTTTATGTTTTTTTGTTTTGTTTTGTTTTTTAAGACAGGGTTTCTCTGTAGCTTTGGATGGAGCCTGTTCTGGAACTAGCTCTCATAGACCAGCCTGGCCTCAAATTCACAGAGATCCACCTACCCCTGCCTCCTCAGTGCTGGGATTAAAGGCATGCATTGCCACTGCCTGACAAGAAGGTATTTTAAGGTAGACAAATGCAAGTTATTAAGGTGTGTAAATGCAAGTTATAAAGGTCTGAGAATAAGAGTGTTTCAGGGTACACAAAAGTGACTTAAGCTATGGAAATTCAAGTTATGAAAGTCTGAGGATAAAAAGCTTAAGGGATAACAAAAGTAAGTGATTTTATATTTTTGATAAAAAATGAAACATTTTGTTACTTTTATAACTTAATGTTTTTTCATTATGCTACTGTTATATTGAGACTCCATCAATAAGTTCTAATAAGCTATTAACCCAACTCTGAGAGAGTTCTACACACCATACTATACCATGATCATGACAACCACAAGCTCAAGATTTCAAATTCCTTTTGGTGGTTTCCTAACTATAGATCTCCAAGATACTTTTAATTGTGAAAAAAAAAAAAAAAACACCTCTCACACTTTCTAATGTGTCTAAAACTAAAGAATTCTTATAAGTTTCAGGAAGTCAATTCAATTCACTTCAAACAGATCAGATGCACTCCAATAAGTTTTGTCAAGCACCAAAGCTTTCACCATTGTTTCCTGGTCTTGATATTCCCATTCTCCCTTCCCTCAATTACCATGATCTAAGAATTTTTTTTTCTTAAACTTAACTTTGTTCTCTACTCTGCCAACAATTTTTCAGGTCCAAAAGGCACCAAACGATTCCACGTAGCCTGAACATCAGTAAAACAGCCAGCTACTCCAGGATTAACCAACATATCCAGCATCTCACATTTCTCAGGTCCCCTAAAAATGGTTGAGGCCCTAGGTCAGGAGGAAGCAGTCTTGAGATCCCAGGCTCCAGATCCCTGTCCCATAACAGGAAAAAGATGGGAATGTTAGGATTCAGGAAATATACTGGACCTGTCACCTGGAAGGATATGCTCAGGCAGTACCCTGTCTAGCCCAAGGTTTCATGACAGGCACATCCCTATGTAGTCTATATGTAGGCACAAAAGGTTCCTTGAAGAGACAAGCTCTGCCCACTGTTCTTCTGAAGGGACAAGAAAGTCTATATCATTCTGTCTCTGTTTCTTTCTCTCTTCCTTTCCCTTTATTTCAATTAAACTCTCCATTTTATCTCAATAAAAAGTAACTTCGCCTGCATGGTGTATTTGTCTCTCACTCTCCGGGAAGCTTCTGACTGTCACCCATCAAGGATTCTTGTGCACAAAATTTCCCTGGGCTCTCATCCACCATGGTTTAGGCCTGCTGTCTCTCTCACAAAAAATGACTGCAAATAGATTATGCAAATACTAACTAAACATGGAAATGTAGGAGATAACTGATGTTATAAACCAAACAGGTCCAACAGATATTCATAAAACAATTAATCTAAGCACAAAAAAAAAATAGACCTTCTTCTCAGCACCTCAGGGAACTATCTCCAAAGATGATCACATACTCAGAGACAAAACAAGTATCAAAAATTCAAAAAAGTAAAATAGAATAACACTAAAATAGTATCCTACATTCTGTCTCACCATGAATAAATAACCCCTTATATACATCTCTACATATGTATATAGAGAGGTATACATATGTATACAACAGAAAGCTACAAACTTAAGGAAATTAAACAACTCTCGACTGAACAACAACAACAAAAAGTGTGTCAAGACATAAAGTAAGAAAGAAATTAAACACTTTCTATAATTGAATGAAAAGAAATGTACAACATATATGAACTTATGGGATGAGATGAAGATTTGTAAGATGCAAATTCATAACACTAACTGGATAAAAAATATTAAAAAAAACATGGAGAGTTTTTTATACTAGCAAGTTAACCCCATACTGAAAGTTCTAGAAATAAGAAAAAAGAAGCACACACAAATGATGATAAGAAGTAATAAGACTGAAGGCTAAAATCTATAAAATAGAAACAAATAAACAAGCAAGTAAATTCTAAGTATCAGTAAAGAACCAATTCTTTGAGAAAATCAGTAAGATTCACAAACCAGTGTCCAAACTAAGAAAAAATAGAAAGAAAGAAAGAAAGAAGATAAAAATTAGCAAAACTAAAAATAAAATGGAGGACATAAGAACAAAAACAGAGGAAATGAGAATCATAGGGACATATTTTAAAAACCTGTACTTCACCAAATTAGAAAATAAAAAAGAAATGGGTATTTTCTCAATATGTACCTCTTACAAAATTTACACAAATTTCAGATAGGCAATTTAAACAGATCTATAAGCTCTAGTAAAATAGAAGCGGTGTTAAATGTGTGTGTGTGCACGTGCGCGTGTGTGTGTGTGTGTATAGCTGATTCGAGCACACAATGCTATTAGACCTTTAAAGAATTCTTAAAATCAACATTTCTCAAAATATTCCACAAAATATAAACAGAAGAAACTTTGTAAATTCACTTTCCATGGCCAGAATTACCCTAATAAACAAACCACATGTAGATCCAACTAAGAAAGAGAATTACAAATTTCCTTTATGAAGATTATTGAAAAAATTTCAATAAAATACTTGCAAATGAAATACAAGAACACATCAAAAAAGATCATCCACCATGATCAAGTAGGCGTCTTTCCAGAGAAGCAGTGTAGATTTATAATTCATGAACTAACAAATGTAATCCATCAAGTTCCATGTGATCATCTGGTGAGATGCAGAAAAGGCCTTTGATAAAATCTAAGCTTCTTCATGATAAAAATCTTGGAACTATTAAAGATATAAGGGACATATCTCAACATAAATAAAACAGTTTACAGCAAACCCATTGCCAACATCAACTTAAATGGAAAGAAACCAAAAGATATTCCACTAAAATCAGGAACATGACAAGGTTGTTCACTCCTTCCATACCTATTCCATATCATACATGAAGCAAAAACTAGAACCATAAGACAACTAAAGAAGATCAAAGTGGAAAAAAACAGAAGATCAAAGCGATACAGATTTGAAATGAATAACTCAAATTATCTTTATTTGCAGATGATATGATAGTATACATAAGTTCCCCCATATTTTCCGTCAGTAAACTCCTACATCTGATAAACATTTTCAGTAACTATTTGGGAACAAAATTATCTCATAAAAATTAGTAGCACTACTATATACAAATGACAACCAGTCTGAGAAAGAAATCAAGGAAACAACACCTGTCCCTATAGCCTCAAGTAATGTAAATTATCTTGGAGTAATTCTAACAAGGCAACTGAAAGACTTATATGATAAAAACATCAACTCATTGAAGAATGAAATTGTAGAAGACATAAGCATATAGGAAGAATAGAAAGATTTCTCAGGCTCATGGACTGGTAGGATTAACATTGTAAAAATAACCATCCCACCAAAAGTAATCTATAGATTCATAGCAATCCTCATTAAAATTCCAACACAGTCCTTCATAAATTTTGAAACAATTTTCATCTGCATATAGAAACAAAGAAAAAAGAGTATAGCCAAAAAGTTATGAATGATAAAAAATGTCTCTTCCATAACATCCATCCAATAATAGGTGCAAGAGCTGGGTTGTAGACATATCCACTGGTGGTGTTCACCCATGGTCACTTGTTCTCTGCATCTGGCTAACTTGTGGATTCCTGTAATGGTCTTCATCTACTGAATGAAGACGCTACTTTAATAAAGGGTGAGATCAACACACACCAGCGGGTATAAAGATGACTATTTAGAATGTAATTTGAAAATGTACTTGTTTAAGAAAGTTACAGAAGAAGATTCTCCTGTAGGGTACATGACCTCACTGGTAGTTGCCTGGATTTGCAGTATCAGGAATAAATTTCTTTCTGTTTAGTGTCTTTACGTTCAATTAGATTGCTTTTAGTTATCCCCAAGATATAAGTGCCACCATTGCACCCTTGGGGATATCTTGCTGTGGTGTTAGTCACACAATTTTATGAGACAACAGTGATCTAAACCCTGACTCTAGAATTTCCCTTACTGTGTTATAAATCTTACTAAGATATTTCTCCTATAAGCTTACCCATTTTCAAAAAACAAGAAATGATAGGGTATCCATGAAGCACTACAAATGACTTAAAACAACAAATGTACATATTTTTCCACCAAATGTTAAAAATACATTTTTTGGAGGTGAGAACTCGAAATTGGTGTCTCTGCAGACTCACATTTTCTCTTGAGGATCACCATAACTTGCCTTTCCCAATCAACTGGCTGCTGGAGTTCCTTGGTATTCTTTGATTCTCAGCAGCCCAGCCTCAATTTCCACCTTCATGTGATTCCTTTTCCATGTCCTCCTCTCTCTGTGCTTCTTCTCTTCTTAGAAAGTTATCAGTCATATTTAGGGCACACTCCAATTTAGTGTGATCTCATTTTGACTTCAGTAGTTATAGCTGAGGAATCCCTATTTACAAGTAAGTTGACATTCACAGTGTTTTAGGATGATTGCTCATGTCCATCCCCAAAATGTCTATTTTGAAATCTTCATATAAATAGTATAAGAAATTGCAACCATGAAGAAAGATTTTAGGCCATAAGTGTGAACTCCTCATGAATGGGATGAGTTCTCTTCTGAAAGAAAATCCAATGATCTCTTACTTTTCAGCTATGTGCGATTACAATGAGAAGCTGGAAGTCTGCTACCTGGAACCAGGCTATGAATCTGATCATGAGTTTTCAGGATTTTTGGCTATGAAAACCAAATCCTTGCTGTTTTAAAGGCGTTTTGCATGTGGTATTTTATTCAAAGGTTTCAAAGTCACTGTAAGAAAATGGGTAGCTGAGATTAAGCTCATCTTTTGGAGACATTTAACTTCACCAATAACTAAACCTGCCACTGTCTTTGAATCCATGAATGTTCAAGTCTGAATGGATGTTAGATTCGCTGAGGGAATACTAAATCCATAATGGAAAGCAATGCTCCTTCTATTTTCCCTACCACCATAAGTATAGCTATATATGTAGGGAAAGACTTTGTTTCAGTATATTTTAGTGCTTCCCAGGTAATTACCACATGGAGCCAATGTTAATAATGTTTCACAACCTAGAGAAATATATGCATAGAAAATGCCAAAGGGGACTACTTATAATGGCCTAAATTATGGCCTTTCTCAAAACATAATCCTCAGCCTTATTTTAACAGATGCCTCAAAGTCATTTGGTGTTCCCAGTAAAATGCATATTTTTATAAACCCATGAAAACTCCCAAGAAATATTTCATCCAGGGAAGACATGGGCCTGAGATCAATCTCCTAAGCCTCTGATACTGCTGTTGTTCAAGTGAAATCTTCTATGTTTGATGTTATTAATGTGAAATCAACCTAAATATGCAATAGTAATTGTTTGGTGTACTACTGTGTACCACTCTAATCTTAGAGGTAAAGATTCCATGATATTCACTTGAGAGAGAGTAACAACTATTCCCAACCCTAGTAAACATGATAAGATTAATGGTAACCAAGACTCAAAACTTTTCACCATAACTGGTAGGGGAATAAAGTTTTGGTTTTAGATGGGAGTGGCCTTTCTCCAGACTCCTTTATTGCTTTGTTGTTCTCTCTTCACTTAAATTGAAGACAGGAAGAGGTTTCTTGATATATGCTTGCTTCCTCTCATTACTATTTTCTTTCAAATTTATGTTTTTAGTAAATACTGTTTTATTAAGAACACCCATGCTGAAATATAGCAGTAAACTGGTCAGAATCCTACTGTACTCTAAATGAGTAGAGACAAGCTTGCAGGAATGGAGGAAAACACTCACTTTGGCAAATCAGATCAAATCAAATACAGTGCAGAGTTCCCTCTTCCGCTTTTTTTCCTTGTTCTTGAAAATCCCCATGTTCACGGTCTGTTCAACAAAGCACTTTTTCTCTCTGTTGTTTCTGCTTGGGGAAAGATTAACGTCTCTCTCCCAAGGTGTCAACCAGTGTTGCTATCAATGCTTTTGAGACAGCAATTACTTGATGAAACTAATGGGTAAAAACACTTAAGCAAGCCAGATCAATCATAGCCTGACAGGCTTTCAACCTATTATTATCAGAAGATTATTTAAACTATAGGTTTGTCAGAATTTATAGTTCAGCATTTATACTTACCATGCTTTATTTTCCTTTTAAAACAAACCTCAAGGGAGATATTTGCCAAATCTCTTTTTTCCTGTTGTTACATGAGAAAAATGTCAAGTGTCATAGATGGTGAGAGAGGGGCCTTAGAATAGCAAACTTAAACACAAATGAAATTTTGCAGCTAATACCTCTTTACTGCTTTGTCAGTGGATATATCATATGTATTTATCATTTTCTTTAACATTCTTTTTTGATGTTTCAGAATTTCCTTATTATTTTAATTTCAGAACTTTTAAAATTTTATTTATTTATTTAAAAATTTCCACCTCCTCCCATTTCCCTCCCTCTCCCCCACTCCCTCTCCCTCTCCAGTCCTAAGAGAAATCAGGATGCCCTGCCCTGTTGTTGAATTCTAACTTTATTCCATGTTGATCTGACAGTACACAGGTGGTTACTACATTTTTTTTTTGTATCTGTGGATGTTTGCTTTGTTACCGATTATGTGATCAATTTTTGAGAAAGTTCCATGAGATGCTGAGAAGAAGGTATATTCTTTTCTATTTGGGTGGAATGTTCTATAGATGTCTGTTAAATCCATTTGGTTCATTACATCTGTTAGTTCTCTTATTTCTCTGCTAAGTTTCTGTCTGGTGGACCTGTTTATTGGTGAAAGAGGGGTGTTGAAATCTCCTACTATTAGAGAGTGGGGTTTGATGTATGCTTTGATTCTGGGAATAGAGCACAGGACCATTGGAACTGAATAGAAGACCCAGATATCAATCCACACATCTTCAAACACCTGATTTTTGACAAAAAAGCAAAAAATATCAAATAGTTTTGAGAGCATATTTAACAAGTGCTGCTGGCATAACTGTATATCAACATGTAGAAGAATAAAAATAGATCCATATCTATCACCATGCACAAAACTCAAGTAGAAAGAAATCAAAGACCTCAAAATAAAGCCAGCCACACTGAACCTCATAGAAGAGAAAGTGGAAAATACACTTGAATTCATTGGCACAGGAGACCACTTCCTAAATATAACCCCTGCATCACAGACACTGAAAAAAAAGTTAATAAATGTGACCTCCTGAAACTGAAAAGCTTCTGTAAAGCAAAGGACACAGTCAACAAGACAAAATAACAGCCTACAGAATGGGAAAAGATCTTTACTAACCCCACATCAGACAGAGGTCTGATCCCCAAAATATACAAAAACTCAAGAAATTGGTCACCAAAAGAACACCTAATCCAATAAAAAAAAATGGAGTACAGACCTAAGCAGAGAACTCTCAACAGAGTAATCTAAAATGCCTGAAAGACACTTAAGGAAATGGTCAACATCCTTAGTCATCAGAGAAATGCAAATCAAAACAACTCTGAAATTCTATATTACATCTGTAAGAATGGCCAAGATCAAAAACACTGATGACAATTTGTGTTGGAGAGGTTGTGGGGAAAAGGGAACACTTTCTGCATTGCTGGTATGATTACAAGAGGGTACAACCCCTTTGGATGTCAATGTGCGATTTCTCAGAAAATTAGGAAACAACCTTCCTCAAGACTCAGTAATACCACTTTTGGGTATATCCAAAGGATGCTCAATCATGCCACAAGGACATGTGCTCAACTATGTTTTTAGCAGCTTTGTTTGTCATAGCCAGAACCTGGAAACAACTTAAATGCCCCTTGACTAAAGAATGGATAAGAGAAATATGGTACAGTTACATAATGGAGTACTATACAGCAGAAAAAAATGGCATTTTGAATTTTGCAGGAAAATGGATGGAGCTAGAAAACATTATTTTGAGTGAGGTAACCCAGACACCAAACAACAATTATCACATGTAGTCACTCATAGGTGGTTTTTAAAATAAAATAGAATAAAAAAAAAAACAGCCTACAAATCACAATCCCAGAGAACTTAGACAATGAGGACACTAAGAGAGACTTACATAAATGTAATCTACATATGAAGTAGGAAGCAGAAAAAGACAAGATCTCCTGAGTAAACTGAGAACATGGGGACCTTTAGGGAGGGTTGAAGGTGGGAGGGGAGAGTCAAGGAGGGGAGCAGAGAAAAATGTAGAGCTCAATACAAATTTTAAAAAGGAAGTTCAAATATGTCTTCCTACTCCCACATTCCCTGATACAGGTTGTGGGACCAAGACACATCTCACAGCCACTGCCTGTGGTCTTGATTCACCAGTATACAAAAGGTTTAAGGTTTTTCTCATGCAGCCACAAAAGACTTCAGATAAGCAATAAAACAGATTTAGATGGAAAAAAACCTCTAAACAGGTTACAGGGTTTTTTTTTTTTAAACAATATGCATAGACATAAAAAAAGAAAAAAGGAAATAAACAATTATAAGAAAAATAGTTTAAAATAGTTATAATGTCTTTAAAGGATGAAATTAAGGAATAAATTATATAAAGGTGAGAAATACTATAGTAGAGGGAATTTAGACCTTATATGGTACTTTGTTAATTTTACACTTTTTTAATGCAAATGAATGAACAACAGATGCTAAGAGACATTGGACTGTGGAATGGACTGCTGAAGAAATCAACTTATATACTTTAGAAATTCCTTAACTGTAAAATGAAAGCTAAAAATTGGTATTACTTGGTGAAGAAGTTATACTTTTGTTTTCATAAGAAACAAAAGGCTTTTGATTCCTTTCAGGTTAACAAAGATCAGATTTGAGCAAGGGATAACTTCTGAGTGCACTGTCAAAACTCAACCAACAAGACACTAAAGAAAGCAACTGTGAGGACAAGGTAGGTCAGTTCTTCAAAACTCCCTGAATCTCAAAAATGTCTGTGAGATATACAAGACCTGTAAGCCAAAGTTGGATGCCCCAATATTACAAAGGAACTTTGAATGACTATCCAGGAAGCCAGATATCTATGTCACTTTGGAAATGGTTTGCACTGCACTTTCTATATATTCAGGTAATAGTATATCTTTCTGGAGTTTTTGAAGGTATTAATGATTAAATATTCATAGTCACAGTTTGTCCTTATTTACCCCAGCAGGGAACTTAAATACAGAGCTTTGAACACATAAAGCTAGAACAAATAATACAGTATTTTCTTTAAATTTATATATATATATAAATTTTACTATGATAAAGTTGGAACCTTCCTTTGTAGTTAGACAAAAAGGCAACATGAAAAAATATTCATTTTCTCTGTGTGAATATATGTCACTGTGATTTGTTAATAAAGAAGGAGCCTGGCCAATAGCTAGACAGGGTAAGGTTAGGCAGAAGAGCCAAACTAAGAATGCTGGAAAAAAGAAGGTCAGAGTCAGGAGTAGCAAGCAGATGCAGAGAGAAGCAAGATGGGCATGTTGTACTAAGAAAAATTACCGTGCCACATGGCAAAGCAAAGATAATAAATATGGATTAATTTAAAATGCAAGAGTTAGATAGTAATAAGCCTGAGCTATTGACTGAACATTTATAATTGATACTAAAACTCCGTATCAGTTATTTAGGAACTGGTGGGTAGGAAAGGAAAGTCTGCCTACAGACATCATTATTTTTGCTTTGCAGAGTAGGAAATTGGGCTTATAAAAATTCAATAATTTGTCAAGGATTTCTAATACATTGATAAGGTTTAAATGTCTTTTTCTTAAGAATCCTTTTTCTCATTGTAACTAAGTAAAAATTATATAGACTGGGTCTGGAGAAATGGTTCAATGGATAGGAGTACTTGATGCTCTTGCAGAAGACCTAAGTTGAGTTCCAGGTACCCACATGTTTTTCACAATTATTTGCAATTCAAGTTACATAGGATCCCAAGTTCTTTTTGAACTCTCGGGCACAAGGCATGGCACATACAAAGAGAGCATACATACTTGCACTTAAAACACACACATACACACACACACACACATACATATACATAAATATAGATGTTTATAAATATGTATGTGTATGTGTTTTTATATATACATAAATATATATATGCACATATATACATGTGTATATATGTATATGTTTTGTACGAGGTGGCCTGCTTGTTCCTGGCTGCTGAGCCTTGTTTCCCGACTGCCCAGACTTCCAAAATAGCCATATAAAAACTATGCCATTTGAATCACTGGTTGGCTCTAGCATATTTCTGGCTTACTTATGTCTTAAAACTCATATCTCCATCTTTCTGTATATTGCCATGAGGCAGTGCCTTACTGGGTAGAGTTCTTGTGTCTGTTCCTGGTGGGGCTGCATGGCTTCTCTCTGACTCCACCTTCTTTCTCCAATCATTTAGTTTAGATTTCCCTGCCTAGCCAAGTTCTGCCTTGTTATAGATCAAAACAGTTTGTTTACACATTAACCAATAAAACAAACACATAGAAAGAAGGACCTCCCACACCATTTCCTTTTTTCTGTTTAAATAAAAAAAAGCTTTAACTTTAACATAGTGAAAAAGGATATTAAGCAATATTATAGTTACTATATTTATGTCTACTTTATATTTTCTCATAACTAAGAAACTATAACTACAACTATCTATTCTTTACCTCCATCAAAGTTTCCAGAAGGATATAATCCTACCTAATTGGTGTACCTCTGCCTTCTGAGTGTGGGGATAAAAGGCTTGCACCACCACCACCTGGCTCTTTCTGTGTCTTTAAATATCCCAACCTCAGTGCACTTTGAGCTGCATATATTTTCACAGATATTGTGCCATCCATCAGAGTATGAATAATTCACAAGGGGCTATGTTGAAATAGGAGCGGCAGACACTGTAGGATGAATGTACGTAGGCTTGGGAGAGAAAAGAAAAAGAATATAAAGAATAAAGTTAATGTCTTAAAAAGAAAAAGGGTAAAGTCTTTAAAGAGACAGAGTACAGAAGTACAGATAGTTATAGATTAAGAGAAATAAAGAAAAATAAGCCACGTAAAAATGGAAAATTCACAGAGAGTCTGGATTATGTACATTGTGTTTTCTTTAAAATTTTTGACTGTGAAGGAGCTAAGTACAAAGAGACATTTTATTATATGGGCTGCTAAGCTGAACCTGCACATATGTTCTAAAGGTATCTTGACTTCAAAATTTGGATCTAAGGATATGATGCTTTGGAGAGGGTCTTCTTTTGTTTCCACAGAGGATGTGACCCTATGGATTGCATCTATCCCGGTATGGTATGATAGACCACGCCCTCCTGAAAGGTTGCTGTGAACACCCTCAAAAAATTACTTCACTCAACTGCCAACCGAGATGAACCTGACACACAGGTTACACCCTAAATGATCTGATTAACAGTGCCCCCATTCAGCAGGAAGCAGTTTGGAGAGAAAAAACTACGCCCATGTTCCCAAATATTGTTTATAAATGTTCTTTTACATTTAAAGGGGGATATGATATAGATATGAATAATTTGCATTGGTATGGATTTTAAGGTCAATTTTGTTATATGTATATGTATTTTTGAACTTGATTAAGGTATTGTGATTATGTAGTTCACTTAAAATGTAATGTATAATTAGGAAATATAGGTTGTTAATGGATAATCATTGCTAATAGTTAAGCTTGTAGTCATGTTAGTTAGATTTTCTAGATATATAGAGATATATTTCAATTAGATAGGCATTCTTCATATCTTTCAAAGACTGCAGAATATGGCATTTAAAATATTTTAATAACTTAGGACTTTTCATGACAAGGAGACACGTCTGCTCCTGGCAGCACCAGCTACTTCAAGAGGAAGATGGGCATCGAAGAGGATCCTTATGGAGTTGGATAGTCATTTGGGCAAGAAACTGCTCTTGCCTGGACTGTTGCATAAACTGGACACAGAGAACCCTCAGAGAGAGGACTGCTGAACTTGCCTAAAGGTGAGATGGTCTTTCGGGGTTCCTGATTCATGAAAGAGTCTACAAGACATTCTACAGAACACAGCAGAAAGTGACTGAACTGTCTTTAAAATTTCCTGCTTCATGGAAATGTATCTGGATACCATGGGCCTGTAGGCCGAAGATGGATGCCCCAACGGTACAGAGGAACTTTGGGTGACTGTCCAGGCAGCGAGATGTCTCTGTCATTTCTAGAGTTTTCTTATTTCTTGTTTACTTAGATAATATTATATCCTTCTGGAGTCTTTGATGGAGTTGAAGAATAAATAGTTATAGTTTTCCTTAGTTATGATAAGAGATAAAATAGATATAAATATTGTAACTGTAATTCTTACTTGATAACTGTTTTGTTATATGTAATTTTACTATGCTAAAGTTAAAGCCTTTCTTTTTTGTTTAAACGGAAAAAGGGGAAATGATGTGGGAATGATTTCTTACTAATAAAGAAACTGCCTTGGCCCATTTTATTGGATAGAAAATTAGGTAGGCGGAGTATACAGAAGAGAATTCTGGGAGAAAGAAGGTTAGAGGAGGAGTCGCCATGATGCTCCCACTCCAGACAGACGCAGGTTAAGATCCTCTCTGGTAAGCCAGCTCATGGGCTACACAGAATATTAGAAATGGGTTAGAACAATATGTAAGAGCTAGCCAATAAGAAACTGGACCTAGCCGGGCCAGGCAGTGTTTGAAAGAATACAGTTTCCGTGTAATTATTTCTGGGTATAAACTAGCCATGCGGGCGGCCGGGTGCCGGGGACGCAGCCCTGCCGCTCCTATTTCAACAGGGCTATAACATTGAAGAAAATTAACATTTCTTTCCCAGAAGCTATCAGCTGTGAATAACTTCTTAGTGAGAGGTAGGGAATTTTGGTCTCTTGCCCACTTCAATCTCGAAGGTTGCCAGGCTCAATTTTGTGTAGGCAACCATAACTGCTTTGAGTTTATGAGTGCATCAGTTCTATAACATTGAGAAGAACTACTTTTTCTTTGGTCTGGCCAGACCTCTGGATTTTATAATCTAAAACCAACTCTTCTCTGATGGTCCCTAAACTTTAGGGTATTTGGGTAATATAGATACCATATTTGTTGCTGAGCATTCCACTGATACTTAAAAACAGATATTTTGTAGCATCAAAAAGTATCACTGGTTGAAAATGACAGGGAAGAAGAGTGTATACTATGGTGAACTTTGAGGGTCTCAGTTGGGTGATGTTAGAAAGGAATTAGAAGCCTAGGACTTATATTAAGTCAATTTAAGGGACGCTTAAGGAAGTTAAACTTTGTTCTTTTAAAGTGTTATCAAGAAGTAGCTGTAAACCTATGTGCATCTGACTTGGTCATCCTATCTGTTACAGCAAGTGTAGTCAGAGCAAGATTAAAGATGAAATTGGTAACAAAGCAGCACTTAGTCAATTGACAAGGAGGGGTGTATTTTGAAGGTTTATGTTAGACAAGTTTATATAGTCAAACATAGAGTCAGCCTTTTATATTTATCCATAACAGCTACAGATGACTTTGTCTGACACTGATGTTTTCTAAGCTTGTTTACACTGTAGAGAAGTTGAAGTCCTGACTTGTGTTTGGGGCTGACAGAGCAGTGCCAATTCTCAGACATCATATGTTACTTGTTTCTTAGCAGCATATTTGTTAAAAGAACATTCAGAATCCAAGGAGCTGAATGACTTGGAGATAACAATGCGGTTAATATGTATGTATCTGACTACATGTGTGATTTATCTGATATGTACACAAAGACTGTATGATAGTTTAATATACAGGACAGGTACGTAGTGCCAAGTTTACTTCTTAAAAGAAGAAACGATAACATCTGACTTATTAATCTAGGGGAAATTCTATGCCCCTTTGGAATTTTATTTACTAGGCCTAAATTTAAACTTTTGGAAGTTTCTAGAGTAATCTGAGTCTTGTGGACATGGAGTTTGCAGTCTCCTTTATGTGATTAATCCCAAAAGCAACACAGGCAGTCTGGAACGAGCACTTTTCATCATAAAGCCTGTAGGTCAAGCAATGATGTTTCAATGTAAGTTTGTATGACTAAGATCAGTCAGGCTCCATTAGAAAGACAGCCTTCTAGGCTTCCAAGAAAATCTTAAAGCTAATAATGAATGAACCATGGCATGCAAGAGGGTTAATATACTGCTGAGAAATCATTTCTAATACTGGTGAATTATATAAACAACAGTATGCTGACTTTAAATCTACTGTCATATTGCTTTAGGTTTACTTTTAAGCCTCTAGGGAATGGGATAGAATGGGTTTCTTTTTTTCATAGAGAAGATCATAAACATAAAGTAATGGTGCTATTTTATTAGGAAAATATAAATTTCAGTAAAATATAGGCTTCAAATAGTCACTAAGCATAACTGAGATGAATTTTATCGTTGGTTAGTGCTGTATGATTTTTTATGACTTTTTTGTGGCTCTGGAAGTGGTGATTGAATTTAAATACCTGACCTCTTTTCTTAGTCTGTAGTGTTCAGGTAAAACTCACCTGTGCACATTTGAATTAGGGTTTGCATGGGACATTTAAGTCTGAGTCCACAAACATGCTGAATCAATGGCTGAATTAGGCAGACACATTTCTAACAACTGTTGATCTTTTTTGAAAATTTGTAGTATGGCAAACACTGGGCTAAGGGTGTTATCCTATAAATCTGAATTAATATTCTGCCAGCTCGTAGGGTTGAATATCACTAAAACTCCAATTTCAGAGGATGCTTACACTGAGGCTTTGAGAAATTAAATACTTTCTTCATGGTCACACAACTAGTAAATACAAACCTAGACTCATTTATGCTGGAGAGAAAATTAAAAGGTACAATATTTAGAATACCAAAACAAATATTTGGGAGGCAAATATGTTTGCATTTTTAGGCCCACTAGACTGAAAATATTCATGGCATTCTCTTTGTGAGGCATGATGGTAGGCACTGGGTCTCCACTGTTTTCTTGTCAGGGACTGAAGGCCCCAACATAGAAACTATCTTTCCCTAACTGGACCGATATGGAGGGGCAAGAAATAACCAGACACAGCTTACACCATCATTATGGAAGGGCATCTCAGGCTTCTCCTCATCCTGAAGATCTACCCGTGTTTATTATACAAAACACCTTTTAACCCCCAGGTAACTCAAGGAGGATACCTCATTAATATTTCTTTCCAGGGACGCAGGGCTAGGGAAACACTTGCAACTTAGTCATCAGCTTAGGTAAACACCTCTCCCCAGGCAATCTACATTTTTAACAAAAGAGAAAGGAGGAGCACATCCTGGTTTTTGTTAGGGCAGTGACAGCCCGTCTGCCCTCTGTGATTACCTCAGGCAGGGCCTAGGGCTTCAGAGCCTGGCTGCCACACCATATGGAAATATGGGCCTACGTTTTCTGAATAACTCATACAAACAAAATTCAGAGGAGTTTCAAGTGTGGCTGTGACTAGAATATGTGCACTTATCATTAGTGACACAGGAAAGTGATGAGATACAAATTAAAGCAGATGTAGAAGACATTTCACACTCACATCGCTTTATGATTTAAAGTGCTTCCCATATATCTTTGCAAAAAAAAAAAATCTGTGCTGTCCATTTTTCAGAAAAGAACTCTGTAGCAGTGAGGCCTCATAGAGCTGCCTTAAAGTACATACAACTGAAACTCATGCTCCTCGGTGTCATACACCTTCCAGATGCAGGTTAGAGAGACTGTGTAGGTATTTGCTGCTCTCTGCATCTTCTCCTTGAGTCTGGATAAAACACTTTTACCACTTGTAAACCTCAGGCTAGCCAGGTTCTGGAATGAATACTTTCTCACTACATGATATGGTGAGTACCTACTGGTGCTTGGCTGATGAGTTTGTCTAGAACTGTTTTCTGAACTCTGGCTATAATTGGCCTGAGACACCCATGCATCCATTCAATCCTCTCTGATTCTTGGTTCCTGACATAATTTTCTAGTCCATGGTCTCTGACCCAGTGTGGACTTAAGCCAGTTCTAGACCGCATGCTTCTTGTTCTCTTTAGTTTTCCAGGTCTACAACAATCAGGAATTTTTTTTTTGTAGTTTATAATATAAATTGAAATTTTTTTTCTTTCTCATGTTATATAAAATTATATATGCTCTTAGGAACAGATAAATTTCCTGGCCACTGAGTCCTGAAACATCTTTGATCTGCTATCAGGTACATCTGAGATTTTATGCTGGGGTTATTACTCCGAAGTATAGAGATTTTGAGTGTCTTGTGTTCATTACGACACCCTGGGGCTTAAAAGAATGTCTGAGCCTAACTCCAGATAGCCAATTACCAACTTTGAAGGCTAGGCCCTGACAACCACAGGTCATGTAGGTAGTATTTGGGACCATTTATCATCAGCATCAGTACTTTTAATATTATGTGAGGTGTATGCAATATTAAAAATAAATTTTAGCAAATTAAAATTCAAATTTAATTGGAAAACATCTTATTTGGCAAATCCACTTTTGGGTAGAATTCTCATACTTCGGAAAATATTTTAATTCTTTAAATCACTTAATTGATAAATTAATACTCTTAGTTATGCTATTTTCTATTTAAAAGGCATGTGAAATTAAATTTATTTGTTTAAACTCTCCAAAAAGTTCACTGGGAGAAAGCCTTATATATCCAAAGAAACATTTTTCTGCAGACATGTATTTTTTGTTTGTTTGTTTTTCACCATGATACTTACTTTAGTTTGCTGTTTTGTGACTTATCCTAAAAAGGTTATAAGAATATGACTCTGATAGTTTCCTGTTTAAATATGTAAGACAGGCTTGACCCTGGTAGAATGAATTTGCCTCCGAAGCACAAGGCCATATGTTCAACCCTCATATCTGGAACATAAACAAAGTCAGATTATTGTTAATCTTAGATTTTGACTACAGAAAATTCCAAAGCATCATTTGTAAAGATCTCTGGTAGGCACAGAAAGAGGAGAAATTTGTTCTAAGACATTGTAAAATCATGTACTATGTTGGCTCATTTGAATGGGCAGAGTGAATGGAGTCAAGTCAACTTGACTCCAAATTATTAATAATTTATTTTAATTCACTATTAATTATCAATTAATAATTTACTAATAATTCACTGTTATTTTGAAGACATTAGAGATAACTAAGTATTTACAAGGTTGATGATAGATCTGACATTTTAGTAGGACATTAATGGGGTGAATTATTAAAAAGCATATTTTGCATGAGGTCATGGGCTCTTTAACTTGAGGCCAATATGGCCAAAGTGACTCTTGTAATTTGTGCTGTCAAGTTACTACATCAGCAAGGAAGAGTGTGTATCAGTCTCTGCTGCACACTCTCTTCAGCATGCATCAGAAAGACAGAAAGGTAGAGCCAACATCCAGTGCCATGGTAATGATACTGCTTACCATTTTAAAATTTGAAATATGAGAAAATGATTTCAGATACACAATGGGCCAGATTCAGATATAAAAGACCTCTAAATGACACACAGTGTGTTTAAAATATATATGTAGCTTTGGCAAGAGAAGAAAAAAATGTATAGAGAGTTATAAAAAGAAGTAAATCATCTAAAACAATAAAACAAAGTCTTTAAAGAGACATTAAAAGTAATATAAAAGGTACAGACAGTCATAGAATAAAGGAATAATGAAATATAAGCCATGAAAAGATGGAATCTACACAGAGAATCTCGATTATGCATATTATTGAGTTTTCATTGAACTTTTTGACTATGAATAAGCTAAGTACAGAGAGACATTTCATTGTACAGGTTGATAAACTAAACCAACACATATATTTTTTTAAAATATTTATTTATTTATTATGTATACAATGTTCTGTCTGTATGCCTGCAGGCCAGGAGAGGGTGCCAGACCTCATTACAGATGGTTTGTGAGCCACCATGTGGTTGCTGGGAAGAGCAGGCAATGCTCTTAACCACTGAGCCATCTCTCCAGCCCCCAACACATATATTTTAAAGGTACCTTGGCTTCAAAATTTGTGTCTAAGAATAGGTTGTTATGGAATAGAGATTCTACTTTTGTTTCTACAGAAGATGAGAACTGTGAGTTCCTTCCAGACTAATATGGTTTGATGGACCAAGACCCCTGAAAGGTCTTCATGAACCCCCCCAAAATTACTTTGCACAACAAAAAGCAGGAAACAGTTTGGAGAGAACTACATCCAAATTCCTAAATATTGTTTATTAATTTTTGTTTACATTTAAAAGGGGATATGCTATATAAATGAGTACTTAACATTGGTATGAATCTTGGTTTATTGATACAAATTGTAGGTCAATTTTGTTATATCTATATTTCTATTCTTGGTTAAGCTATTGTGTTTATGCAACTCATTTGAAAATGTGATGTATAATTGAGAAATACAGGTTAATAGTCATTTGCAATAATCAAGCTTGTAGTCATGTTAATTAGGCTTCTAGGTATACAGAGATATATTTCAGATTAATAGTTATTCTTCTACCTTTTCAATGACTAAGATAATATAGCATTTAAAATGTGTAACAACTTAAGAATTTCTATGATAATGAGATACATCTGCTCCTTGCAGTACCAATCTGATTCAAGAAGATGGGCATTAAAGAGGCTCCTAATGAAGTTTGCTAGCCATTTGGGAAAAAAACTGCTCTTGCCTACACTGATTAAAGGTATGTCATATGAACTGGACATGTAAGACCCACAAAAAATGACTGCTAAACTTGTCTAAAGGTAAGACTGTGCTTCAGGGATCCTGCTTCATGAAAGAGTCTTCCAGATATTCTACAGGACACAGAAGAAAGTGACTGAAAAAATGCCAATATGGATGGAATTGTCTTTGAAATTTCTTGCTTTATGAAAAAGTCTGCCAAATACTATGGGCATATAGGCTGAAGATGGATGTTTCAACATTATAAAAGAACTTTGGGTGACTCTCCAGGCAGCAAGATGTCCCTGTCAAATCTAGAGTTTTGGAAGTTGCTTGCAATGCACTTCCTGTTTACTTAGGTAATATTATATCCTTCTGGAATCTTTGATGGGGTTTAAAAATAGATAGTTATAGGTTTTATTAGTTATGATAAAATATAAAGTAGATATAAATATGGTAATTATACTCTTGCTTAATATCTATTTTGTTATATGTAACTTTACTATGTTAAAGTTAAAACCTTTTTTGATTTAAACAGAAAAAAGGAAATGCTGTGGAAAGTCCTTCTTTTTATGTGTTGCTTTTATTGGTTAATGAATAAAGAAACTGCTTTGGTATATAGCAAGGCAGAGCTTAGCAGGGCAGGGAAAACTAATCTAGATGCTGAGAGAAAGAAGGCAACATTGGTGAGAAGCCATGTAGACCCTGTTGGAGACAGACATTGTACAGAACTTTACCCAGGAAGCCACAGCCATATGGTGATACACAGATTAATGGAGATGAGCTAGTTTAGGATATGAGCTATTCAGAAATATGCTTAAGCTATTGGCCAAACAGTATTGCAATTAATATAGTTTCTGTGTGATTATTTCCAGGCTGAGCAGCCAGGAAAAAGATAACTAACCTCCTACAACAAACTGACACTCCAACGTGTGTTACCTAAATCCACATAAAATCCAAGAAGGCTTGGAAAGAAATTCTAGACACTAAAACATCAAGTTTAGCCACAATTTTTTTTTTCAGATAGGCTCTGCTTGCTGATAGCATGCTGCAGCTCTTTAAGAGAGGTCTTCCTGATTTAGCAGTTGCCAAAAAATAATGCATGGTTTAAAAAAATGGCTGCTTCTTGGGCTGTGCTGCCAGCATGAACTCTGGCTCTTTAAGGAGATGGATCATGGTTTGTAAGCAACATGTTACAAACTTCTTAATAGTGTGACATAGACCTGCTGCATAATTAGAACTGGGGCAGAGTACATGGCTTGCAGAGGCAATGAACATGCCTTCACTATATTATACAGGGTGGATCCAAAAGGCAAAGCAGTGTTGGCCCTAGTCACACTGTGGCTTAGCATTTTAAGCTGGTCAGAATAGGAGTTTAGATACACAATAGAACAGATTCAGACATGAAAGACCTCTAAACAAGACATGGTGTATTTTAAAAATGTACATAGGCTTAGGAGAGAGAAGAAAAAGAGTAAAGAGACAGTAAATGTAATATAAGAGACTACAGATAGTCATAGATTAAAGAAGTAAAGATAACATAGAAAAAGTAATAGAGTAAGAAAAATAAGCCATGTAAAGGTGGGATATCCACAGAGAGTCTAGATTATGCATATTATTGTGCTTTCTTTAAAGTTTTTTTTTTTTTTTTTTTTTACTGTGAAAGAACTAAGTACAGAAAGACATTTCATTTTACGGTCTACTAACCTAAACAAGCATAGATTTTTTTAAAAGGTATCTTGACCTCAGAATTTGGGTCTAAGAAATTGTTGGTTTGGAAAAGAGGTTCTTCTTTTGTTTCCACAGAAGATGAGAACCTATGGATTTCTTCCAGACTAATGTGGTTTGATGGACCAAGATCTACCATTGGACCATGAACATCCCCCAAAATCACTTAACCCAACAAAAAGCAGGAATCAGTTTGAATATAACTATGCCCAAATTTCCAAATAGTGTTGATGAATGTTTCTTTACATTTAAATGGGGATATGCTACAGATATGAATTCTTTGAATTGGTATGGATCTTGGTCTATTGATACAAATTTAAAGTCAATTTTGTTATACTGTATATATGTATTTCTGCTCTTGATTAAGGTATTGTGTTTATACAGCTCATTAAAAATGTAATGTTTATTTAAGATATTCATCAGCCAGACGACAGGGCAATTTAAGATTGGGCCCCTTTTCATCTATTGCTTAGGGTCTTAGCTGGGGTCATTCTTTTGGATTCCTGGGAATTTCTCTAAAGCCAGGCTTCTTGCTAACCCTAAAATGGTTTCCTCAATCAAAATATCTTTTTCCTTTCTCTCATATTTTTCCTTTCTCCTTCTCAACTATCCCATTCCCCCAAGTTTCCTCGTGCCTTCCCTTCTTCCCTCCCCCTCCCCTTACATTCTCCCTTCTCCATGCTTCCATTTTTTTCAGGTGATCTTGTCTGTTTCCTTTCCGGTGAATCTATACATGTTTTTCTTAGGGATAACCTTATTACTTAGGTTGTCGTCAATCATGAACTATATGTTCAGAATCCTTTATTTAGAGCTAGTATCCACTTATTAATCAGTACATACCATACTCAGCTTTTTGGGCCTGGGTTACCATACTCTGATGAATATCTTAAATATCACCAAAGAACCTCAATCCAGAAACTAATGGAAGCAGAGGCAGAGTCCTAAACTGGAGCACAGGACTGAGCTCCCAAATGTCAGGTGAAGAGTGGGAGGAATGAGAATATGAGCAAAGAGGTCAAGACCATGATGAGTACAGCCACTGAAAGAGTGTAACTAAACTAATGGGAGCTCCCCAACTCTAGTCAGGCTGGGAAGGAACAAGCATAGGACCACACTACTCCCTCTGAATGTATTAGACAGTTGCATCGCTGGGGCAAACTTAAGGGCCACTGGCAATGGCACCAGGATTTATCCCTACTGCATGTACTGATTTTCTGGGAAGCTATTCTCTTTGGATGATACTTTGCTCAGCTTAGATACAGTAGAGAGGGCCTTGGACCTTCCTCCATAGCAATGTGCATTACCCTCTCTGAGTATTGGATGGGTGTGCGGTGACAGGGTATGTGGAGGGAATGAAAGAAGGAAAGGAAGTGGGAACTTGGATTGGGATGTATACTGAAAAAAGATCATTTGTTTTCTTTTTTAAAAGTCAACTTTTTAAAAAGAAAAATGTAATGCATAATTAAGAAATATAGGTTAATAGATAATCATCTATAATAGTCAATCTTGTCATGTTAGTTAGGATTTCTAGATAGATAGTGATATATTTCAGTTAGATAGGTATTCTTCAAATCTTTCAGGGACTTTCAGAATATGGCATTTAAAATGTTTTAAGTATTTAGGACTTTTTATGACAGTGAGACACTGTGCTGGCAGCATCAAGCTACTTAAAGAGGATGGTGGTCACTGTAGAACCTCCTTATGGCATTAGTTAGCTATTTGGATGAGAAACTGCTCTTATGTGGACTGCTTAATGCTATGCTGTATAAACTAGACATGCAGCACCCACAGAAAAATGACTGCTGAAGCTGCTAAAGAAGATGAGACAAGTGTTCGCTTTGGCAGCCCATATTCTAAAATTGGAATGATACAGAGAAGATTAGCATGGCCCCTGTGCAAGGATGACACACAAATTCATGAAGTGTTCCATATTTTTAATGAGCATGTGATCAAACCGGACTCTCTGAACGTGGTTGACAATGGAGGCTGACTGAGAAGCCAAGGATAATGGCACTGGGGTTTGTTTCTACTGCATGCACTGGCTTTTTGGGATCCTAGTCTGTTTGGATGCATATCTTCCTAGGCCTGGATAGAGGTGGGGAGGGCCTTGGACTTCCCATGGGGCAGGGTACCTTGCCCTCTCTTAGGTCTGAAGGGGGAGGGAGGAGGGTGAATGGGAGAGTGGGAGAGAAATGGGAGGAGGGGAGGAAGTGGAAATTTTGAATGGTATTATTTATAAAGCAATAAAATAAGAAAAAAGAAAAAAAGAAGGTGACACAATTTTTTTGGGTTCCTACTTCATGAGAGCATTCTGCAGAATACAGAAGAAAGCAACTGATGGACTTTGTCATTCCAAGGAAGAACAGATCTTCAAATTTCCCGCTTCATGGAAAAGTCTGCTGAATACTATGAGCTTGTAGGCTAAAGATTTGATGGCCAATGATACAGAAAAACTTTGGGTGACTATCCAGGCATTGACATGTCTCTGTCAATTTTAGATTTTTGGAAGTTGCTTATGATCCATTTCCATTTATTTAGGCAATATTATATCCTTCTGGAGTCTCTGATGGAGTTGAAGAATGGATAGTTATGATTTGTCTTAGTTATGATAAAAGAAAAAGTAGATATAAATATTGTAACTGTAATTCTTGTTTGATACCTTTTTTATATATAATTTTATTATGTTAAAGTTAAAACCTTTTTTTTATTTAAACAGAAAAAGGGAAATGGTGTGCAAGCTCCTTCTGTTTATGTGTTGCTTTTATTGCTTAATGAATAAAGAAACTACTTTGGCCTATAGCAAGGCAGAACTTAGTTAGTTAGGGAAAGCTAAACTGAATGTTGGAAGAAAGAATGTAGAGTCAGTGAGAAAACATGTAGCCCCTGCAAGAGACAGAAGCTGGATAGAACTTTATCCGGTAAGACACAGCCACATGGTGATACACAGATTAATGGAGATAGGTTAGTTTAGGATATGAGTTAGCTATAAATAGTCTTAAGGTATTGGCCAAACAGTATTAATACAGTTTCTGTGTGGTTATTTTGGGGCTGAGCATCCAGGAACAATCAAGCAGCCTCATACAACAATAAATAAACTCTCCTCTGTAGGTTCCACAAGCACCATACTAACTCATATGGTGGTCAGTACATCTGAGAAGTTCCTTTCTGTGAAAAGACCTGCTAAAACAGAGCCAAAGCCCAGACGACAAGTAAGTGAATTGATCACAGTGGCCTCCAGAATGAATATCCAGTGATCTGAAAAGTACATTGAACTATAGTGTGGAAAATGCAAAAGGCAAAATCACAAACAAGGAAGTTACTGGAGTCAACATCAAAACAGAAGAGGGAAAGAGGCAAATGAACGTTACATAGTGAAGAGTAGCCTGAGGAACTTAGGTTAAATGGAGGGGAAGAGAATGTATGTCACAGGTACTAGATGTAGACTGTCGATATTATAGGAAGTGATGCAGTCTCGTAAAAGTCTTGATCTGGCTCAGCTCTCCCCTGATCCAAACCAGAAAGTCACTTGTGAATCTGAAGGCTCCTGATGTTTGTGCAAGATGTGATTTTTGTTATTATAGAAGTCATAGGTAATTATGCCACAGAAACAAAGGCAAGTTCCATGGAGGAGGAGAGAAGAAAAAGAATAAGGAAGAAGCAGTAAAGAAAAAGGAGGAGAAGAACTTGGGTTATTTTTTTTGAAATCCTGTCCCCCAGTTCATTTACCTCGAATAGACGTATGCATTCATTATCTTTATCTGAAGTAAAATCTATTTTCACTGATTTTAAATTTAATGGCATGTTTATGCTGTAGTGCTTATTCTCAGAAGTAGTGCTGCAATAGATGAAACCTATTTCCTTCAACAGAAAGGATAATATTATAGTTCAATATTTATAAGTATGACTAGTAATTTTTTAAATGCTAAATAAAAATATTATAACTATTATACATTGCTAGCAATAATTTTTTTATGTTTCTCATTTAAAGACTAGAGGTAATATTCATGACATAAACTATACTTCAAACTGAATGCCAAATAAAGTGGTTTTAAATAACCAGAGTGAGCTGCATTTCTAAGTAGAATGCAAATCAGTTTAACTGTTTTATGTCAGATTTTCTATTAAGGGAAATGATCATAATAAAATTAATAAAGCTACTGTATTTTGAGTAGATATTTAGTTCAAGTACTGGGATGGATATTTTACAGTTTGCATATATTTTCTTATCTAATGCTTACAATAACCTTAAAAAGTCAATACTATTAACCCTATTTTGTGAGTTGGGAAACTGTTAATCAGATTTCCATGACTGTAGTATATAATGTGACATAATTCATTTATTAAGAGAAAATGTTTATTTTGACTCATGGAGTTAGAGGTTTCTAGGCATGATTGTTTTGTCCCTGTTGTGTTGGGTCTATGGAGAGAAAACCCATCAAGGTGAGTATATTGGTAAAGCAAAAATATCCCCTTCATGGACAGGAAGCTTGTAAAAGTTTGACAGTTTGGGGTCTCAAAATCTCATGAAAGCACATCTCCAATGATTTAAATATATAACCAAGAGGCCCCACTATTTAAGGGTTCCACTACCTCCCAGTAGTTTATCCTAGAACCAAACCTAACACATGGGCCTTTGAGAAACATTCATGGTCCAAATTATATCAGAAACCATGGTGCAAAAAGATTAAGGTCTGTAAGAGTTTCTAAGCAGTTGAACTAATATTTACTGTGTCTCCTACCATAAGATTGCATTTATTTAATATTTCCCCATTGTTTCTTGAATTTCAGTTTTTAGGGGATGGCTGATGATCAAAATGTTATCTGTAGAAACTATCAGACAATACAGAATCAAGGACTAAAGAGTTACATTATGATACCACTAAGTAATCCCACAATATAGTATACAATATACTCTTTTGCATTTCCAAGATTCTTTCTGAAAAATGAATCTCAGCATTTTCCAGCCTCACATGAACTACTGCAACATGCACAGAACCTTCTTTAGCCAATGAGCTCTGATGGAATGGGATATTTCTTACCAGCAAACTGCAAGCATGTAAGAGACCACTGAATTAACATAGAATGTGTCATCCAGGAAATAGAAAACACTATCCTGAGCGAGGTAACCCAGACCCAAAAAGATGAACATGGGATGTACTCATTCATAATTGGTTTCTAGCCATAAATAAAGGTCACGGAGTGTATACCTGGTGAACCTAAAGAAGCTAAATAAGAAGGTGAACCCAAG
>NW_026067934.1:1627710-1650119 GCF_014885135.2 Alexandromys fortis | reverse complement strand
GGAGGGGAAGGGAAATGGGAGGCTGGGAGGAGGCAGAAACTTTTTTTTTTCCTTTTCTCAAAAAAAAAAAAAAACAGTATAATTTCTAACTCCATTCTGAGTACTTATCCTTATACCCATGGGTGAGCTTGCTTAAAACAAAACAAAAACAACAACAAACATTTCTAAAATTTTATAGTGGCAGAGAAACCAATGGACACTAACACAAACTGAAGAATAAAGAGCAGTGAATGGAATTTTAATGCTACAATAACTTTCATTATCTGGATGTGTTGACATTCGTAGAAAAAATCCACATGCATTTTTAAAAGTGACTTTAGTAAAAAATAATTTGGTTGCATAAAATAATATTACTTACCTCCATAAACATTTATTTGATTTTATTACACTATGACTAAAGCCAAAAGCATTTGCCACCATAGGGAAACAAATTTCTGAATTGCAAAACAATTCAAATGTGTGAGTGGGATCCCACATGACTCCAGTGCTTACACAGACAAACCAGGGAATTGAAATATGCTGTTTCTCCGGGATGCATTCTAATGAATCCAGGGCCTTAAAAAATAAATAAGATAAAAGCTACAAGGGCCCACCCTTCCTGAAAATACTACCACTTAGCTAAATACCAGTCAGCCCCATTCTCAGCCTCATCAGGACTCTTTTTTTTTTTATGTTGCAAGTTTTTATTGGTTCTTAATTCCATGGAAAGGCAGGATGTTTCTTAAAGGCTGAGTGAAACTGACTCTGTGATTTTTAACTCCATTATCATCTATCAGTTAAAGAAGGTACAATAAGATCTCTTGCTGTGAGATACTTGCTGCCTCCATAGAGGGAAATAATTCCTACCTGGCTTTGTATGTTAGGCTTGGGTTTTATTTCTTTATTTTAATGAAAGATTTGGGTGCTGTAGGTAAAGATGGGATGCATTTTGGGGTAAGAAAGGGTTTGCATTTCTTTCTACTTATCCTTATCTCAGCCCCAGCAGGTAGCCATTAATAATCTTGCTTACCAGATATGAAGAGGGAGGCTTAGACATGAAATAATATTCCTTAGGTTACCCCTGGCTAAAAAGGGGCCCATTCCGAATTCCAGTTTTATGTTTTAGACTGCACATCCCATGGTTTTGCTAGCCCCTACCAGTTTTGAAATTCAATGGCTTGAAAATCAACTGATGATGACAATGGTTGCAAGTTCTGGGACAGGAAACAAGACTAGTTCACCTGGCTCTAGACCCTCCAGAGCTTATTCTGATGGTGATGGTGTATCGTCTCTGAATTCAATTAGAGTTGGCACACACTGTTTCTAGACAAGAGTTCATGGATCTCAGGTGGGTTTTCACATGTCCTTTTTCTCACATTATACAAATAGAAGTAGAAGATGAAGCTCTCTCTTATGAGTCACGTGAGTTTTCTTATCCTATTAAACTTTGGACTTTCTCTTCATTCTCTCGTGTGCATACTCTTGTTTCCACACCAGTCTGTCAATTTATAACAGTCAGAGACTTAATCCAGAGAGGAATACCACTTTAAAACTTTTGAGACAGGCAAGCACAAGAAACAATTTAACAAGCTGGAACGCCACTTGGTTTGGGTTATACATACATCCATTTCATCATAATACACCTATAAACCCAAGACCCCCATTTGAATCAAGCAAATACACAAAAAGTAGACGAAGTGCTTCCAATCCTAGCTACCATCAGTGATTCATTTTTCCTGGACAGTTTCTACTTAAGCAAATTTCTGAATAAACTTTTGATAATAGGGCATGTATATGATTTAAATTGGATATATGTGGGAAGGGATATGCATAGTAGAGGAAACAACTATATAATACAATGCTGTCAAACAACATAGAGAACCAAAGTCACTATGTCATTTAATAGGTAGGTTACCATTTCTCATTCTGGTTCCCATACAAAGAAACCTGGTGGCACACTGCTTTCTCACAACATATCTGACCTGCAGCTTGGCTGTCATTTCCTTGACCTTTGAAATCTATAAGATCTTTTTTTTTAACCCCCAATTCTTCTAATAAGAGACCAATATCCTGGAAACATCTGTCTAGGCACCAGTACCAAATTTACAGTGAATATGATTGCAAAAGTTTAGAAAAATGACCACATGAACCACGTTTTCCAACCCTCAGACCTCTGAATTTTCCACAGTCATACAGTAGGTGCCCCTCCCAAACGAGCACTAGGACCATTATTTTATTTCAACAATATTTCTATAAGCATCCACCCCTCACATTTTTTTCATACCTTTCTGGACTTTTAAACCACAGGTAGCTTCTGGCAAAGGTGGGGACAGATTCCAATGTAGAGCTCCTGGCAAAAAAGATGAATGTACAGAATATGAACACCCAGTCCTTAGGTTAGAAGACCCAGAAAACCTGGATCCTTCCCAAGGTCTCAGAAAAGATTACTTCTTAAAACAATTTTCTGGTTAACGAGAAATTCATTCAACATTTCATGCCAGAGTCTTTCAAAAAGCCCCCTCTGGAAGATCTACACTATGCATTTTAATTTAGGTTTGCATGTTTCGTTTTTAATAGAATGAACTATGCATAACAACATAACTCATGATATGAAATGAAGTACTCTTGATTCAGGTCACCCACTGAAAAGTTTTAACTCTAAATCTAGAATAATTAAAACAGTATAAATGCAACAGTACTCCAACATTTCTCTTCAGCATTTGAAAATTGGTTTGGGCATAGATTTAGGAGCTGTGTTGAATGTGGAAGAGAAGAAAAAGAAAGGCACAGTAATATCTGTAATATGCTCAGAAATTTTTAATCTTATCAGGAGTCGATCACCTCTATTAAATATTGGAGAGTAAAACCCTGTTCTGACTCCCTAGTGGCCATTTTGGTATATTTGCTGAAAATCAATTCCTTGTAATCAGATTTCAAATAACTTTAAGAGTCATTTCATCATTGTAGCATGTAAATGGGATTTGAAATCATTTTGAAAACACAGTAGGAGGATTAATTTGGATAAAAGAGACATTTCTCTTTGTTCATGTTAAAATCCATAAGACTTGTGTGTTAACACAGCTTTCTGAGAAATGCCAATGGCTTTCAACATCTTCATCCTATTCTCTGATGATAAGAAGTGGATTCAAGCATTTGGTTGGCTTGCGTATATGTAGTCACATACTATCAAAAAGTGTTGCCTTCATCCTAGCTTTAGAAGACCGTATTCATGTCAGACATCTGATTTTGTCATAATAGGTGAAATAAGCAGGCAAGAATGTCTCCCCCCGGTTCATCCCCATTTCCACCAAGGACTAAAATGAGTATGGGAAAATGAATTTTTTGTTGTTGTTTTGTTTTGATACAGGGTCCTACTGTATAACCCAGATTGACCTCTAAAAACAACCCTCCTATCTTCACCTCTGGGGTACTGGGATTATGGGTGTAGGTCACTAGAAGAAGATATCTGATGCTGACGACTGGTCTCTACAAACATTTATACAAAATGCCCCCTCAGAGAGGAGGTGTTGTACAGAAACAACATTCATGTAGAAGTTTAGTTCACAGCTGGCTAAATGGCACTCTGGAGAACCAATTGCTATTAGAGCAATCATGAACATAATCTTGCTTCATTCCACAAAACAACAAAACATTGCATGGATTTCACTCAATCTCTTTTCCTTTTCTGTTCATGAAAACCTCTTTTCTAGACACATGGGGTCTTACACAGTAGGAAGGCAATGTGCTACTATTTCACACATCATTATTCTATATAACAAACATATTTCAGACAAAGCAGCAAAAGAATTTTTTTTTTAATTTTCACTCTACAAGATCTGTGCCTGTTGAGTCTTCATATAGTCTTCACCAAGCACTCACAGACCTCTCAGGCTTCCTGTGGACACCAACTTTAAGTATATTATTAGATAATTCTCTAACACCACTTCTATAAAAACAGACTTAAAGATTAAATATGGAGGTCAAAACATGAATCTTAGAGAGGTATAAATATGAATACTTGCTGCACAAGTATGAGACTCCGAGTTTGGATCAACATAAAAAGTCAGATGCAGGCGCAAACACACCCACAACCCCAGAACTACTAATAACAGATGGAAAAATCACTAGAGCTCGATGACTACTGAGTTCCAGATTCAATGAGAGATATTGTCTTAAGATAATAACCTGGAGAGTGTAGAACAGGACATGCAATGATTTCATCTGGCCACCACATGTATGCAAGGGTGTGCATACACACACACACACAATTCAAAATACAGACTTTATTACAAAGTGTAATTGCTAGGACTAATCTATTTCTTTAGGAAAACTGACAATTTCCAATAGCCCTGGTTGATGACAAGAGACAGATATATGTCAGAGGAAGCATTGAGTAGAGCCTGCTCTCTGTGTGTACAAACTGGCCCTAAACCAGAGAACAAGATGCAATGCGTAAGTCTTCAGTCAGTCTCTCTTTCACTCCAGGAAACTAAAGTGAGTAATCAGGGAAAGAAATCTGGCTTTTGTGCAGTAGAATTTCTATTTAATAAAGCTAATTACAGGAGAAGCTGTGTTTTCTTCTCATAGAGAGTTGTGCGTGCATGGGTGTGTGTGTGTGTGTGTGTGTGTGTGTGTATAAGCACATTGTGTGTATGTGTGTGGAGGCCAGATGTCAACACCTGATTATTGTTTTCTACTGGTCTCTGCATTATATTTTGAAAGTGTTTCTGGTTGAAACTGTAGTTCACTGATTTAACAAGACAGGAAGATAAGAAATATCCAGGGATCATCCTGCTTCCAACACATCAGAATTGAAGTTTTAATTACACACCAGTGTAATGAATGCATATTAAGCTCTTGAACCATTTGCTCAGCTCTTCTCTGGATACCTAATGCTTCTTCAGGATAGGAGCCATTCTTGGATTATCTACTTCTCTGTAAAGTGTAGTTAATACATTGTTGTTCTTTAGGTGTTTTCGTTTTGGGTTTTGCAATTCTGTGAATTGAAAAAGGATCTTAAGTATAGCAAACATGCCCTCCCTACTAAGGTACATCACAAGTTCGATAAACATTTATCTTTTAAATGACTGGTCATAAGAGTAGGTGCTGTTCAAAATGGTGTGTTCATGTCCAAAAAAAAAAAAAACTTGAGAAAAACTAATGTATTTCAGCCCATAGCTGTTTGGATCTGGGTTAAAAGTCAACCTTATAGCTACGCCCAAAGCTCTGAGCTAAAGTCAATTAATCTCATTATGTTAGGCGAAAATACTCTACTTTGTTATTCCAACTTTTAATTATTTTTAGTAAACTCAAATATTTTTAGTAAAATTTGGCATAATTTCCCTTTTCAAATATTCACTGTGCTAATACATTCTTATTTATTGATTTATTTTTGTCACTGTTTTTATTAATAGAAAATAAACATTCATTCCAGTTTCAAAGTTGCTATACTTGAAATTTCTAATTTAAAAACTGAATTTAAAATAATCAATAATGATGCTTTAACTAAGTTAAAACTGTGGCTTAAAAATGTTTTCAGCACCATTGCTCTTTCAGCATTTGTTCTTAAGTCTCAGTATGGGAGTTGCTGAGTTACATGAGAAAGCCTTGCTGAATAGCCAGTAGGGTGGGTGCTAAGCAGCCATCCTAAGAGGAGTCAGTGGGCATTTGGCTGTTACAGGGGCCCCTCCCCTCCACTTCAGCCAGGAGGAACATGCACCTAAGTACTGTTGCGAGGAGGAAGGCTGTTATTTACTGTTCAGCATGGACTTTCTAGCCAGTGACAGTAAAGCTCTGGCACAGATGCAACTGGTTAATACCTCGTGGTTTTAGGAAATTCTGTAAATAACTTGAATCTTTTCATTCACAAATTATATGTGTGATGAGGTTTTCTACTCTAGCAAGTAAGGGCCAACATCTTAATACCCTTAGAAAATACATTCATGAGTATGCTAATAAGCCTCAGAAGCATATTCAGAACATTGTATCGTTTATGCCGGTGATGTCTATTTTGGTTTGGTTTTTTTTAGGGGGGGGGCAGTTCTGGAGATTAAACCCAAGGGCTTTAGCTTGCTAAGCAGGCACACTACCACTGAGCTACATCTCCAGCCCCCTAAGCCAATGTGTATTTCAACAAAATGTCTCTAATTAGAAGCAGCTGATGAAACTAAATGTAAGGCATGACAAGATGCTCCTTCTCATAAGCTGTGCTGTGTAGAGAGCTTCAAGGGGAGATAAGCAAGCTCCTCCCTCCCTCTTTACTACAGGACTCCAATTATGGTTGGGCCAGAAGTTAGCATTTCTGAGGATTTCAGCAAAGTCCACACAAGTTAGGAAGGATTTTTTTTTAAGTGTTTTACGAAAAAGAATGTCCAATGCTGTCTTCCTACATAATTGAGAAGTGTTATTCATCAGAATTTTTTAATAACATTAAAGAGCAGATCCATACACTTGGTCAGATGTCACAGGAATGAGGGGAGGAGTATCTTGTCACCCATAAGAGAATGAGAGATGGATTAGCATGCCATCCTTAGAGTTTCTGCTGCCTGTTTTCTATAGTTTGCTGACCAATGTGAATCAAATGGACTTTTATGAAAGAATAGTATTTGATTGCCAGGACCTCTTTTGGCCATTTCTAAGTGGAATACACACAGATACGAGAGTGGGGGAGGAAATTAATACAGGGAAGCTACTCTTTACAGCTCAGAAGGAGTTGATGAAGCCCATATATGCTTTCAAGAAGTCCATGGGATCCTCTAGCTGTGGGTAATGGCTAATGTGGTCATCCAGAATCGACACTGTGGACCCCGGCAATGTCTTCCTGTACAGCTCCAGAAACTGGATAGGGATTTATAGGATCCAATGGCCCATAGATAAAATGAATAGGGATGGTCACAGAAGCAAGTGCTCCCACCCAGCGTCTTCTGAATTTCTTTCTTTGATTGATATACTGTAAAAAAAAACTGTCGATGACCAAGTTCCCGTCATTGTTGCGGATTCCAGCCCACATGTCCCATAGCTCACTCTCAGAGGGTCAAGTGTACGGTCTGAAGACTGGAGTCAGACCTCGAGAGAACACGAAGAAGTTCATGAGCCTTGTGAGGATAGGTGAAAGCATGCCTCCATCTTTGAGGAGCTTTTGAAGAGGGAGAGGACGGTGGGTCTCAGGAAAGATACCTCCATTTGACAGACAGAGACTCTTTATGGTAAACAGGCCAGATCAATTCTGCTTGTACCTGCACAACAGCTCCTGAGCAACAATATCTCCATAGTCATGAGACAACAGGTTGATTCTGCGGTTTTGGAGTCCCACGTGCTGGCTTGCTCAAATATGGAATACTGATGTGGTTGAGGTTTGTCACTGAAGCCAGAGCCTAAGAAATCAAGGGCAATCACTCGATGAAACCTCAGGGTCAGACCTTCCCAGATCTTGTACCAATCATAGCTGGACGTTGGAAAGCCATGTAAAAGCACAACTATCTCAGGACTTCCAATCACACCAAGGGAGTCTTGGTAGAAGATGCGAAGTCCCTTGTAGGTGAAAAACTTGCGGGAAGTCTTCCATGAGTGCAGAGCAGGTGAGAGCTGAGGGAGCGGGATGTGCAAGTACGCAGCCAGCAAGAGCACAGCCAGTAGCCCCACTTGGACCCACCACTCCCTCATCCCGCACAAGCGGTTTTGGCGCACCATGGCCGCATTATCCCGAGCGGCCCGCAGCAGGATTGCGCCGAGGCGCCCACAACCGTACAGGATCGGAGGTGGCATCGGCGCAGCCCACGGTCCTCTCAGGGCGGCCCGCAGCAGCGGTGGCTGAAACAGTGAGTGGCCTCTTGGGCGAGCCTGCGGCACTGCGCTGGTTGGCGAGGCGAGGCTGCAGCAGAGGAGGGCTACTGAGTCTGCAAAGATTCACTGGGATGTGCTGGTGGCTGCGGCCTAATACATTCTTAAATAAATATCTCTTACATTACAAGAAGATGGCACTTTTTCTGAGCCTCATAGATTAGCAAATAATACACAAAGAGGTCACATATGACTTAAGATTGATATGCTAATGTGTATTCAGAATGTTTGTTTAACCTACCTTTAAGAGAGTGTATCAGTCAGGTAGGGTTATCTAGAAGAACAGAACTTAGCTATTGAATATATATATATATATATATATATATATATATATATATGTGTGTGTGTGTTATATATTATATATATATATATTAGTGAATACTGAATATATAGTCAGTCAATATATTTACCTTTATATGGGAAGATTTATTAGAATGACTTACATGCTGTGGTCCAGCTAGTACAACAATGGTTGTCTACCAAAAGAAGATCCAAGAATTAGCAATTGTTCAGTCTACAAGGCTGGATGTCTCAGGTGGTCTTCAATGCACACTGAAATTTATAAAATGTAGGTTCTAATGCTAGTAAAGAAATGGACTTATTAGCAAGAGTGAGAGAAAACAGGATGAGAGAGAAGGCTTACTTCTTCCATGAAGTTTATATAGACTGCCAGCAGAAGGTGTGTACAATTAAAGGTGGATCTTCCTACCTTAAAGATCTGATCACGTATATTTGATAATGAACTGCTATTGTACACATCCTACTTTATGACTTGGCAGCTCAGCAGACATTTAGCTCATGATGAGCATCTCTGTTCACATTTTAAAAGGTTAACTAGGTGACACATTTTCAAGTTCAGTTTCCACTCAGGCCCAATGAGAGTCCAGGAGCTGTCTCTCAAGGAAAAAATAGTTTTCTTCAGATGAAACTTCAGATAAAATTTCTTGCTCCAAATTCCCAAAGGCGCCTTCTGTGATTCATCTATAGGGACCTGCCAAAGGCTGTAAATAGCATATCTATCTGCCCAAACCATTCAAATAACAATGGGTCTGCCACACAACATAGTACAAGAGGTAGAGTAGTCTGCACAGCAGTGTGCACCTGTTAAGAGACTTCTATTGCAAGCCCACATAAAGTTTTCTAAATCACTTGGTATATGAGCCAGAGTAAGACACACAAGGGAGAATGTGCTGGTTCCAGAACACAAACAGGCCAACTAAAAGTTATGCTTTTTATTTTTGGTGGTAGAAAGGGCCAGGTGTTATAATTTCTTCACATTGGAAACTATATCTCTGAATGACCACACCACTGTACTCCTAAGAATATCACTGACATAGCAACTTCTTGAATTCCACTTTGATTTATTTACAAAATTCTGCTGCACACATGTGTTACCAATAAGTTCAAAGTAGTGCTACGTTCTACACATTTGTTTCAATCCAAATCATGTTAGCAATATTGTAAAGCAATGTGATATTTTGTGGAAGAGACAGGCAGTTGAGATCCCTTTGAACTAAGTTATGACACGGAGTTGGAGAGTTAGTATACCCTTGAAGTAAAACTGGAAAGATACACTGCTAGCCTTGCCAACTGAAAGTGAATTTATTCACCTTATGGGCTGGTACTGAGAAAAAGGCATCTGCTAAATCAATAGCTGCATAGCATGGACCAGGAGATGTGTTAATCTGATAAAAACAGGTGCAGTTGGTGCCACTACTTGATTGAGTTTTCTGTGGTCAACTATAATTCTCCATGATCCATCTGTCTTATTCTCTGGCCAGATGGGAGAGTTAAAAGGAGATGTGGTAGAAACCAACACCCCTGCATTTTTCAAGATGGTGGGAACACTAACTTTTATAATTCTTCCATGGAAGTCATGCAGTTTTCAATCACTTTTTTTCCCTAGCAGAGGCAATACTAAAGGATTTCATTTAACCTTTCTAACCCTCACTCCACAGGTCACAGAACCAATGTGATAATTTTGCTAAACTCTAAGTATATATATCCAAATTATACATTTGAGGACTGAGGAAATAACCACAAGATGAGTTTGATGTCCCACTGAACCTACCGTGATTCAGACTTCAGTCAAGACTTCACTAATTACCTAACCTCCATAAGCCCTGACTTTAAGCAAAGGGCCATAATGTTTCTTGTGTCAATTCAGATTTATATCCAATAGACCATAGAAAGTCTGATTGTACAATGAGGACTACTGAGAACTCAAGAACAATGGCAATGGGTATTTGATCCTTTTGCATGTACTGGCTTTGTGGGAGCCTAGGCAGTTTGGATGCTCACCTTACTAGACCTGGATGGAGGTGGGTGGTCCTCGGACTTCCCACAGGTCAGGGAACCCTGATTGTTCTTTGGGCTGATGAGGAGGGGGACTTGATCAGGGGAGGGGGAGGGAAATAGGAGGCGGTGGCGGGGAAGAGACAGAAATCTTTAATAAATAAATTAATTAATTAAAAAAATAAAATAAAAAAAGAAAGTCTGATTGTTGCCTTTCCCTCAGTATACACCTGCCATGGAAAAAGAACATAGATCCCTTTGTGAAAGGACTGGGGAAAGGCTGACAAGTAAAACTTTCAGGTGTTTTATCACGGTCCTTACTCAAGGAAACCTGACCATCCCTTAATACATGTGACTCTGGGTCTGCAAACTGACTCAAATCTGAAATTTGTTTCATGGGCTAATAATCCCTTTTGCCATGATCTGATGTAGCATTTGTGTGAGAATTCACTTGTTGTATGAGACTTTTTCTACTTATACAGATCAAACAAAAATGTAGTAGACTTCTTATCTATTTCATGCCTAGAAAAACCATGATTGATGATCCAGTATCAGTAGACTGCCATCATAAAATTCACTTTACCTGTGCTGAATGTTATAGATAAGGCCATTATGTGTGAGGAGCCATTTCCCTCCTAAAAATCATTACAGGAACTCCCTGGGGAGTCTGCAGGGAACCCCACACCCATAATTATGTTAAGAATCCTTCTATTGACAGAACCTACCCCACACCCAATTAGCTGTTATCTGTTAGCGGAACCCGCCTCACATTCCAGCTATCCAGGGAACTAGGTGTGTCAACTCATGACTTCCTGGCCAAAGAATCATCACCTGACCTCCTGGCCTACGTGACCTGGACCACGCGGCAAGATCCCGTTTCCCTGCCCCCCAAGCCCTCATCTAGGGGCTATATAAGCAGCAACCCTGATCCTAATAAACGGGGCTTCGACAAATATTTGCCTAGCCTTCTCCTTCTTTCCTAACCCATTCCCTTCCAGGTAGCACCCCTCTGTGACCCTGGAGTAACTGACTGCAGGGAGGGTTACGACCCCTAGACTGAGTAACCCACCAATGCAATCAACAATTATGGACATTGCTTTGTCTATGCTGGCCATTAGGATAACTATGATCAACTCGCCTTTGGCAATTTAATCCTGCCACTCCTCCCCTTCTATCTCTGGGCCTAATTAAATCCATTGTCTTTCATTCATTCAACTAAGCAGCAGCATCTCTAACCTTAAGTTGTGGCACAAAGAAAAGGATGACAACAAAGGTGTTGTTTGATTGTACATGTTCCTTCAATTTGTCGTTTTTACCAGCTGTAGCTGACATTGGACATTTATTCATGTACTCTATTCCAGATGTTTTTCCTAGAAAACATAATCTTGTGAACTCCTCTTCCTTCACCTTTCCCCTCCTGTCTTCCCATTCGTCTTCTCTCTTCTCATACTTATGTTTGTTGCTGTCACACAGTGAGGTAGCTTTGAGGACCAATGGAGCTGTAGGAGAAAAATAGAGCATTCAACATTTCTCTCACTCAACAATCAACATAAAATACTTACTATGTGTCAGATGCTGTACCAGTATGCATATAAAAAGGTTCCCTGCTGTACATATAAATCACAGCAAACAGATTCATAAGAGTTCACAGCCTTTTGATCATCAATCTTGTTATCCTGTCGGCATATGTACTGTCTTCCCTGTTTTCCTATATGCCTAGAATGATTTGCACAGCATTCTATAGGTTCATCATATGGGTTCATGGAGTAGTCAGAGATTGAAAAGGTCAAATAGACAAAAAGCTTCATGAGGCAAAGCCCACTGTGATCCAGCAATATGCATGGAGCCAAGAACAATCACAAGCTATGTTTTTGTCCCAAATGCTATCCTGTCATTTACTTTTCAGGAAAAAATATTCTTATTGCTATGACTTCCTATTCAGCTGTTTAAAGTAACGCCATATGTTTTTTTTTTTTACTAAATAAAAAGTTGTTCTCTTAGTCTTGGAGAGAAGACCTATAATTCTACTTTAAAGGAAATTGAACCTTGTAGGTAACAGGTACTAAATGGAAATATACAGTTATAAAGAAAATGGAGGTCATACAGAACTTTCTTGGACAAAAGTTATTGCCTCTTCTCTTAGAGATCTGACCAAGCCAAATCAAAAAACCTAACTACCAGTTGACAAGCACATGTTATTATTTCATGAAACAAAAGGATCACAAACTTTATGGCTGAATCCTTAGTTCTGACTCCAACCATTTAACAAGGTCAAGCCTCCTGCATGCATTTAAGGAGACAAGCCAATAAAGAGAAGCAATTCTAGATTTTTTATTTTAAGTGTATGTTGGTGTGTGTGTGTGAGTGTGTGTGTGTGTGTGTGTGTGTGTGTGTGTGTGTGTGTGCACATGCCCAAGGAGTCCAAAAAAGTGTTTCTGATCCCCTGGAGATGGAATTGCAGGCAGTTTTAAACTTGAGTTATGGACAAATTTAAATTTTTCAATTTGGGAAGTGGGAGGGTCATGTACAAGAACAGAAAATCACTATTAAACAATGAATTATTTCCCTTCCTTATGAGATCAAATATCAGATTAAAGGTGTAGATATTCCCTGTCTACAATATAGTCCTTAATCCCATGCTTATCCTCCTCTCTTGGAATGTGCTTGGCACTTGAATATTGGCAAAAAAGACAGATCTACTGGATCTTTTCCTCAAATAGAGAAGAAAGTTAACTTTTGCTCATCAACCAAGAATGGCACAAATCCTAGGACATTATGATGCCTAAATCTCATGAATTATTTATACTGCTTTAAGTGAGAGAATTTATATTTAATTGGTTTGAGGAGCATCTTCCCTAGAATTAAATGGAAAGCATCCTCATTTGTCTACAAGTATATTTTAAGGACAGGTTACCTTGGCTTTATATAGACAATATATATAAACCCAGGATCATTGACTCAGCCTAGAAAAATAATGGAATCTACAAGTCCTTTCTATACCTACTTGCAGGCTGTTTCTGAATTAAATCCAGCAAGAATGATACCAATACCCACACATGCAAGCACTAATAAGCAAGCTATGCCCAATTATTAAGAAGGCAACCTTAGGTAACAAAAACAATTTTATGAACTTGATCTTAAATGAAAAATGAGTGATTACACTCATAGAATTTACAGGTGGCTCATCACCAAAAAAAATTATTTCCCATGGAGTTGTACTACTTTCTGTTCATGTAAAATTAACAGCATGGGTAGTGCTAGGCTTCCTTAGCCTCCTTACTCCCCAGGGAAAGTTGAGTGTTCTATTCACTCATTCTGCAGGCTCACAACAACAGGACAATCAGATGCAATAGGGAGTCAAGTCAAAGCAGGAACTTTGTTTCTTACTGTGTCAGCTTATATAGGTTCAGTGATGCAGTGTGATATGGGGGTATCTCCAGCAAATGATAGACAGCCAAGCCCTCTCTCTGGCTAGAGGGGCATCTACCTAGATTTTGCTCTCATTCTCACTCAATTCCCTCAAACTTGACCAGGCTTTTCTCTGTCCTACAGGCCTCAAGGTACAGGCCCTGAGATAATTTTGGCCCAACAGGTAGAATTTACATAACAAGTAGTCAGAAGTGTTTGAAGAGACAGAATATTTTTCAATAGTTTTTTAATCAACCCCACAATCTGGACAGGTATGTATCATATATTCAAGTTACAGCTTTATTACATTTGGGCAAAAGCCATTGAAAAGCTGAATGCATGGAATTCTAAGTAAGATCCTCAATACTTTTGAAAGATCTGTATATATGCACTTAAAATTTTGTTTGTCCAAAAGTAAGAGATCTTGCTTTCAGTAAAAACAAGCATAACTTTGAGGGGCAGAGTATATATCTAAAAACAGCCATGAGATGTATGCTCGATTCATCTCTTACATCACTTTTACATCTGATCTGTGTTATCAGCTTCTGCAGGTTCCATCTTCATATTTATATTAAAGTAATGTGTATTCTTAAGGTTCCACTGTCAGGCTGTCCAAAGCTTCCATGTCATCAATCTCTTGGCACATTTTCCCTTTTGCTCTTGATTCCTCTATTCTTGTCACAGTAGGCATTAATGAAAGATCATTACTGCTCAGTCTTAAACCGTTCCAAGATTTCCTTTTGCCCTTTGAATAAAACTTAACTCCTTTTGTGCTGTAAAGATTTTTAATTAAGGCTAGGCTTGTGGTACCTGCTGATATTCCTAACACTACAGAGGGTGAAGAAAGGAAGAGGGTATGAAGTTCAATGACAGCCTGAGGTACACAGGGAACTCTAAACGAAAGAGACAGATACATAGACAAACACAGAGAGATACAAAAAAGGCAGAGACACAGAGACAGTCACAGAAAGATGAGGGGGAAGGAAAAACAATGCGACATCCTGTCCCTTCCTTGTTCCCACCCCTTCTCATCCTGTCCACCCCTTCTTAAGACTTTACCCCGGTATTCTTGAGTTTACTAATCCTTTTCTTAGGAAATTCTTCCTAGACTCCTGATGTTTCAGTTTTATTTTATTTATTCAGTTTTATTCCATTTATTTTCTATAGATTAATCATTTTATTAATTTGCTAATTGTTTTAGTCTTTGGTGAATTCAATAAATAAAATTAATAAAATAACATTTAAGGAATTATAAATTTGTTAAGAAAAACTTGTATAAGTAAATAAATGGATTAAAGGAAATTTGTAAGATTATAACTTTTCTACAAAACAACAATAGTTCTTTTCAGGGCTAGTAGTTCTTTTCAGTTCTTTTGTTTTCATTACTTCTTTTTAATTATAACAAAAATCATATTTGCTAGTAATTTTTCTTTTCTTGAATTTTTAAGGACACTGCTAAAGAAATTCATTCTTGCCGGGCGGTGGTGGCGCACGCCTTTAATCCCAGCACTCGGGAGGCAGAGGCAGGTGGATCTCTGTGAGTTCGAGACCAGCCTGGTCTACAAGAGCTAGTTCCAGGACAGGCTCCAAAACCACAGAGAAACCCTGTCTCGAAAAACCAAAAAAAAAAAAAAAAAAAAAAAAAAAAAGAAATTCATTCTTCTAAAAGCCATATGCCATTTTGGAGCCTATTTTATTAAACATTTTAAAAATTTAAATTAAAGATTAATTTCAGTGGGTACAGCCATTTGAAAAACTCTATTTCAGTTTTTATGAGACAGGGTGTTCTTACATATCCCAGGTTGGCCTGGAACTTGCCATGTTGTCCAGGCTGAACTCAAGTTAAGGCCCCCCTTGATTAAGCCTCAGAAGTCTAAGGATTCCGAATATAAGCCACTATTTACCATACCTAGTTTTAAAATCTAGATTTTGTCCTTCCTTTGCTCACTTGCTTGACTTTACTGACACATTTCCATCAGAAATATCAAACATTATTCCTAATATTATAGAACAGAGTTAAGACAACTTTCTACACTTCTCATCAATGAACCAAGCATTTTAAATAGTGACTCTTCTGAGGCTTTTGCCTTGGACTTCTAGGTCTCTAGAATTGAGAGAAATAGGTTTCTGGTGTTCGTAAATCACCCAGTTTTTATAAGATTGCTGTAGTTTTGGACTAAGATAGTAATATTATTTTATTTATTTATTTATTTATTAAAGATTTCTGCCTCCTCCCCGCCACCGCCTCCCATTTCCCCTCCCCCAATCAAGTCCCCCTCCCTTGTCAGCCCGAAGAGCAATCAGGGTTCCCTACCCTCTGGTAAGTCCAAGGACCTCCCACCTCTATCCAGGTCTAGTAAGGTGAGCATCCAAACTGCCTAGGCTCCCACAAAGCCAGAATGTGCAGTAGGATCAAAACCCAGTGCCATTGTTCTTGAGTTCTCAGTCCTCATTGTCTGCTATGTTCACCCAAGAGATGCCCTATCATATGACAAAAGCATTTGTTCAACTATGTTCATAGCAGCATTGTTTGTAATAGCCAATAACAGCTCAAGTTAGACCAGTCACTGGTTGCCCTCTCTCACAAGTTCTAAGCCATCTTTAACTCAGAACACATCTTGAACTCAGGACAAATTGTAGTCCAAAGGTCTTATGACTGGGTTAGTGTCCTAATCCCTCCACTGGAAGCATTACCAAATTACAGAAGATGTCAGGTCAGGCTCCTTATCCTCCAATACAAGAAGTCTTTGGTAGGGGTACCCTCACAGATTCCTGAGGATTCCATTGTACTAGGTTTCTATCTTAATTCCAAAATGTTTCCCAATTCCCATTTCTCTCCCAGTACTCTCTCTCTCTCTACACCCCATACCTGATCCCCCTGTACCCACGCCTACCTGAACCCAATTGACCTGTACAATCTGTTCTTTTACCCCTTCCCATGCAGAGCCATGTGTCATCCCCCCCCATTGTATCATTGCTTTTTATTACTTAGCCTCTCTATGTCTATGAATTATAGCATTATTATCCTTTAATTTACAGCTAACATCCACTTATTTGTCTTTCTGGGTCTGGTTTAGGATTCATGATTTTTTTCTATTTGCATCCATTTGCCTAATAATTCCAAGTTGCTATTTTTTAGCAGCTGGGAAATATTCCATTATGTAAAGGTATAACATTTTCTTGATTCTTCAGTTGAGAGACATCTAGGTTGTTTCCAGGTTCTGGGTATTACAAATGAAGTTGCTATGGACATCCTTGTGTTAGGATGGAGCACCCTTTAGGTATTTGGCCAGGAGTGTTACAGTTGAGTCTTGCAGTAGATCAATTCCCAATTTTCTGAGAAACTCCCTTATCATTTCCAAAGTGTCTGTACAAGTTTGTATTCCCACCAATAATTGAGAAGTAATCCCACTGTTTCACATTGTATTCAACATGAACAATCAGTTGTATTTTTGATCTTAGCTTTTCTGACAGCTGTAAGATCTTTGTGTATCTCAGAATTGTGGTTTCTTCAGAGTTGTTTTGGTTTGTCTTTCCCTGATGGCTAATGATTTTGAGCATTTCTTTAACTGTTTGTCAATTATTTGATATTCCTCTATTGAGAATTCTCCATTTAGACCTGTGTCCCATTTTTAATTGAATTATTTGGTTTGTCAAGTTCTTAATGTAATTTGGGAATTAGCTGTCTGCCAGAGGTTAAATTGATGAAAATATTTCCGTTTTGTTCTATTGACTGTGTCCCTTGCTTTATGGAAACATTTCTGTTTTAGGAGGTCCCATTTGTTAATTGCCCATCTTAGTGCCTATAGTATCAATGTTCTCTTCAGAAAGTTTTCTCCTGTGTCAAAGGATTCAGGTTTTTTCCCACTTTACTTTCTATCAGGTTCAGTGTAACCACATTATGTTGAGGTTTTAGATACATTTGGACTTGAGTTTTTTGCAGGCTGATGGATATGGATAAATTTGCATTCATCTAAACTGGACAATTTTGATCTTAAGAAAGAATCTACATGAAGTCCTATGAAGAACCTACATCATCTATTCATGATATCCAGATTCAACTCAGTTCCAAAATCTTGTAAGCAGGTGACCATGAATTGAAACCTCTAAAATGGTAAGCAAAAATGAGTATGTCTTTCTTCTAAAAATAAGTTGCTTAGATATATTTACTGAATTACATAAGGCTTTTTTCATTTTCATGTAATTTATAAATGCACTCTAAGCATATGTCCCAATCAATCTTTCTCTATTTAAGTTGCTATTTTTTCAGGATGTGTTATAACAATGTAATTCTATGAGATGTCTTGTCTGTGGCTGTTGCATAATAGTAGCTATCATCTTGCAAACATATTTTTTTCTATTCCTTTGCTTTCTTCAGGTTTATGAAGCAAGCAGCCATGCTACAGAAACCTAGGAGGCAACAACAACAACAACAACAACACCTAAGTGGGGCTTTCATCTAACAGCTAGAAGGAATGAAAGTGACCATTGACCAACAGCAAATAAGAAACTAGGGTTCTCAGTCCAGTAATCTACAGAGAACTAAAATTTGATTGCAATCATATGATCTTAGACACAGATTGCTCTTCAATCTGACTCTTAGATGAGGTCCCAGTACTGGTTAACAATTTGGCTATAGACTTGTTCCAGAAACAGAACTCTTAGGTAGCTAATCTATGCTCAGATTGTGATCCTCTGAAGTTAGAAGATGATAAATATTAGTTATTTTAGTCAACTAAATTTAACGTACTTTGTTATATAGCAAGCAGTAGGTAGCATAAATAAGGTATTTTTTTATTATATCCCTAATTCCATAAAACATCTCCCCATCCCCTCAACCCCAAACCAACCACTAAAAGATGTCCCTAACCCTGAGGGCAAACTCTGTTGGGAGAGGGGACGTCGTCCTCTAAGATTGCTTCAAGCTGACATGGGGGCGATGTTCTCCTTAGGGGCTCCTGTGAAAGCAAATGATGGTAAAATTCCCAAATTAACCTTTGACCTAAGAAAATTATAACTAGTCCCTGAGCACTTTGAGAAGGTCCGGCCAGAGTGTTGTCAAAAATGTGCACCATTCGAAATTGTCTTGTGCAGTTGGTACCAAAAAACAGGTCTCATATTAGCGCGTAAAAAAGAGAAAAAGAAAAAAAATATTCATGACGTCATAAAAACCAGGTTGAGTTGATGTTGTGGGGCCCCATCTTCATCCTGGAAACTTCAAAAATTACTGTAGGGAAATTTGTTGCTTGTTATGGGAAATTTAAACATTAACAACAAGGACATATTCTGACATATAAAGAAAGACACAGATATGAGGAAAAGCAAAGAAAGTTTATCAAGTATATAATTATCCTCATTCTGTCCCATTTCATGGCTCCTGATCTGAGACAGAAACTCTGAGATATCTCTTATCAACAGGCTTGGAATTGAAGAGGGACTGAGCCATAGTCCAACTCCAAAACCAGCTCTACATATTTATAAAGAAGCGTTCAAAGAGAAAAAAGAAAATATATATATAATCAATACTTACTCATGTTACTGTTGAGTCTTAGTGGGTCGTAACTATTTTCCATCCATCAGTTATTAAATATTCAGGGTCCCTTAAATTCTTTGAAGATCAGTATTTTCCTGTGGAAATAAAAAAAAAAGAACCCTGCCCCCAACCTACCTGAATTCCTTACCATCAGTATGCTCGCCATCCTTGTGAATGAATTGTTATTTATCTTTTCCAAATGGCTTTTCTTCTTCATACCGAACCTTTATTAATTTTGACGGTATCCACAATTGTTCCTCACCTGTGGAGATAAGAGCAAAACCCCTTCCCCAACGCAGCACATCTCCTGGCTTCCATTGTGAGGTCAGCACATCCTTGAAATAAACTGGTTGATTTAGTTCAGTAGACTTTTCCATTATCCAATGTCTTTCTGCAGCCGTTGTCCCCTTCTCATTAGCGTTAAGAAAATTCAAGGTTAACAAAGCATTATGTAACCTATTTCTGGGGGTGTTTTCCACCCCTTTCTGTTTATTCAACATATCCTTTATAGTTCGATTTGATCTTTCTATGACTGCTTGACCTGTAGGATTGTATGGTATACCTGTAACATGCTTGATATTGTAATAGTCAAAAAACCGTTTCATTTTCCTAGAGGCATAAGCAGGACCATTATCTGTCTTTATTTGTGTAGGTATACCCATGATAGCCATGACTTCTAATAAATGAGTGATTACTGAATCAGCTTTTTCTGAACTTAAAGCAGTTGCCCACTGAAAGCCTGAATAAGTGTCAATGGTGTGGTGAACATACTTCAATTTGCCAAATTCTGCAAAGTGAAACACATCCATCTGCCAGATTTCATTCCTTTGGGTGCCCTTTGGATTAGCCCCTGCAGGCAGTGGCGTTTGGTTATAGAAAGAGCAAGTAGGGCATTTCTTTACAATCTCCTTAGCTTGTTGCCATGTGATAGAAAACTCTTTCTTCAAACCTTTGCTATTAACATGATGTTTTTTATGAAATTCAGAGGCTTGTAGCACACTACCAATCAATAATTGATCAATTTCTGCATTACCTTGTGCTAGAGGACCTGGCAGACCCGTATGGGATCGGATGTGTGTTATGTACATAGGGCAAAGCCTGTTCCTGATCAAATCTTGAACCTGGATAAACAATGAGGTTAGTTCTGTATCATCAGGTATAAATTCAGCAGTTTCAATATGTAAAATAACTCTTTCTGCGTATTGTGAATCAGTAACTATATTAATAGGTTCTCTAAAATCCCTTAGCACCATAAGAATGGCATATAATTCTGCCTTCTGGACAGAATCATAAGGACTTTGTTCCACCTTACCCAAGTCTTCCGATTTGTAACCTGCCTTCCCTGTTTTATTGGCATCAGTATAGAATGTACGGGCTCCAGTTATTGGAGCATCACGGACGATTCGAGGAAGGATCCAAGAAGTTCTCTTTATGAAGTTAAGCCTCTTGCTTTTTGGATAGTTGTTATTAATGTCTCCCAAAAAATTAGCACAAGCTCTTTGCCATGTTTCATTATCTTCCCATAATTTCTTTAGTTCATCAGCAGTGAAAGGCACTATAATTTCTGCTGGGTCTATGCCTGCTAGTTGACGAAGTCTCAGCTTGCCTTTTATAATTAACTCAGAGACTTTTTCCACATAAGTTTTCAGTTTTTTACTTGGTTTATGTGGTAAAAAGATCCATTCCAAGATAATATCATCTCTCTGCATTAAAATTCCTGTAGGAGAAATTTTGGATGGTAATATGACGAGAATACAATCGAGCTCTGGATTCACCCTGTCCACATGTGCCTGTTGTAATTTTTCCTCAATTATTGTCAGTTCCTTTTCTGCTTCAGCTGTTAATTCTCTGGGACTGTTTAAGTCTTTATCACCTTCCAAGGTTTTGTTCAAATGAATTATTAGATCAGGTGTTATCCCAACAGCTGGTCGTAGACTGGAAATGTCTCCTAACAGTCTTTGAAAGTCATTAAGAGTCCGTAGGCGATCTCTCCTAATTTGTGCCTTTTGTGTCTTAATTTTTTGCAAACCTATTTTATAACCTAAATAATTAACAGAATCTCCCTTCTGTATCTTCTCAGGAGCAATTTGCAATCCCCATTTAGGTAAAAGTATCTTTATTTCTTCAAACAGTCTGTTCAAGGTATCCATGTTTGAATCGGATAACAAGATGTCGTCCATGTAGTGGTATAGATTTTTTTTTGGAGATTTCCTGCGTATTATTTGCAATGGTTGGTTCACAAAATATTGGCACAAGGAGGGGCTATTTAACATACCCTGGGGGAGGACAGCCCAGTGGTACCTCTTGGAAGGTTGAGAATTGTTGTAAGTAGACACCGTGAAGGCAAAATTTTCTCTATCTTCTTTTTGTAAAGGTATAGTGAAAAAACAATCCTTTAAATTAATAACTATAAGAGGCCATCCTTTTGGTAATAAAGAGGGCAAAGGGATTCCAGATTGCAGAGGGCCCATAGGTTGAATAACCTTGTTGATAGCTCTGAGATCTGTCACCATTCTCCATATACCTTATTTTTTCTTAACCACAAATACAGGAGAATTCTAAGGGTTGGTAGATTCTTCTATATGTCCAGCCTCTAATTGCTCTTGTACCAGCTGTTCTAAAGCCTGTGACTTTTCTTCAGCCAGAGGCCATTGCTTTGTTCATATTGGTTTCTCAGTCAACCATTTTAGAGGCAAGGCTGTTGGTATCTCTGAAGGGACTTCAATTGCTTCTTCCTGTTTGGGCCGAATGGCTGGTTTTCTCCGTTTGTAATATCTTTTAATATTCTCCTCAGAAACATAGGCTCTAGAAGTAGCAGGAATGTTAATTTGGGTATTCCATTGTTGTAATAGGTCATGACCCCATAAATTCATTGCAATATTGGCTACATATGGCCTTAATTTTCCTATTTGTCCCTCAGGCCCTATACATTCAACCCATCTCATGCTCTGCCTTACTCAAGATAGGGTTCCAATTCCCAAGAGCTGAACATTCACATTCTGAAGAGGCCAATATGGATTCCAAGATTCTGGGGTAATGATACTTACATCAGCACCTGTGTCCAGGAGGCCAGTAATAAAAATGCCATTTACACACACTCTCAGCTTAGGTCTTTGATCATTTATAGAAGTTTGCCAAAACTCATGTAACTCATCTTTCTGATCATTATTGCTTGTAACAGTAGGCATGGGGTTTCCTAATTGTCCTGACGAGGCATGTTCTCTGCAGAAACTGGAAATGACTGAACCATGTTTGCCATGGGGGCCTGTGAGCCCCCCCCCCCATGTTTCCTGTCTGTATCAGGTTGCCTTGTTTATCTCTTGTAGATCTGCATTCATTCCGTCCAATGTCTACC
>NW_026067934.1:1562148-1620655 GCF_014885135.2 Alexandromys fortis | reverse complement strand
TTTGCCACAATTAAAACATTTGGTATTCTGGTGTCTCCTTTTACCATTGGAAATTGCTTCTTCTACCCATGCTTCAGTGCCATAATCAATTGTATCAACATCCAGTGTATGCAAGACCCATTCTTCCAAGGGTGCTGATCTGAACCTTAAAGGCCTCAAAATCTTTTTGCATTCCACATTTGCATTTTCATAAGCCAAAGACTCAATCATTATATGTCTTGCTTCTGGGTCAGATATCCCTATTTGCACAGCCTTAGTAAGTCTTTGTAATAAAATCACTAAAGGCGCTTTCTCACCTTGTTTAACTGTGACAAATGATTCCATTCTCTGTCCTGGGTCTTGTACCCTGTCCCAAGCCCTTAAGGCTGCTGTAGTGCACATGGAGAGTATGTTTTCATCCAAATTAGCTTGTTCCTGAGGGTCGGAAAAGTGTCCTTCACCTAGAGTTTTATCTATGGAAATGTCACTTCCCTTTGCCTTTTCTTGCTGTTCTAAAAGTCTAGCCTCTTGCCTGAATAAACATTTCCATTTCAATTGTGGTCCACTCTCAAGGACCACAGAGGTCAGTTTTAACCAGTCTGGGGAGGGGGGGGGGGTTGCTCTGCTTGTTGTGGCCCAAGATTTTAGCATCTTTTTAACAAAAGAGGCGTGCATCCCAAAAGTCATGACAGCCTGTTTAACTTCTTTGAGATCATTCATACGGACAGGCTCCCATGTATCTACCTTGATGACCCTATGGTTTCTGCAACCAATCACCTTCTTTGTTGTTATTACTGGAAAGGCAGGTAGAGCTGTAGGTAGAGATTTGTGGAAATTGTCCCGGAGGTATTTACCCACAGATGTAGTTAAAATTTGCCTTTCTACCGTTTGTTCTTCTTCATCAGAATTTAGAAATTCCTCAATCTTTTCAATTCTATTCACCATTGCCTTCTGCAATGTCTGTATCTCCTGTCCAGAATTATGTTCCAAAGCCTTCATTGAGGATTCTAAAGTATGAAGTTTGTCCATTAGAGATAAGTTCTCATCTTTGGACATAATTTTTATGGCATAAACCGTGCCTTCTTGTATTGACAATCTTTCTGCCAATCTGTCATAAGCTTTAGACAAAATCCGATAGTCACATTCAGCAGTTTTGATTCTCTCAGTTACTATTTCAGTTCCTACAGAAAGGGACTGAAGCTTACAACCCAAATCAGCTGTTCCCTCTTCCATAGTAATGAGTTTCTCCTTAATATCAGCCACTAATGTTTCAGTTCCTACAGAAAGGGACTGGAGCTTACGATCCAAATCAGCTGTTCCCTCTTCCATAGTAATGAATTTCTCCTTAATATCAGCCTGTAATGTTTCAGTTCCTACAGAAAGGGACTGGAGCTTACGATCCAAATCAGCTGTTCCCTCTTCCATAGTAATGAATTTCTCCTTAATATCAGTCTGTACCTTTTTTAAATTTTCCTCAGTTGATCGAGTCATGTTAAACAAAGATCTGTTCTCCTCCTGGAGAACTTCAAACTGATTCTTGAGAAGATTGTTGTCATTCTCAATTGTTTTTAAGCGTGCAACCTCTGCTCGTAAAGACTTTATCATATTTCTATTATCAAACCATATAGTGCCAAGGAAAACTACGAATCCCAGAAAGATCCATAGAGGTGGGGTGATAGACACCTCTTGTAAAATCTCCCACATGGTACAATTAAAAAAACTGTTAAATTCTTGAATGGTAACGTGTTCAGACATTTTAATTATAAAAGAAAATTTTTTCTCTTACCTGCAACGACTGGTTCCTGCCGGTGGTGGTCTCTGTGGTTTTGGAGCCTGTCTTGGAACTAGCTCTTGTAGACCAGGTTGGCCTCGAACTCACAGAGATCCGCTTGTCTCTGCCTCCCGAGTGCTGGGATTAAAGGCGTGTGCCACCACAGCCTGGCCGGCCTTGAACTCACAGAGATCCGCTTGCCTCTGCCTCCGGAGTGCTGGGATTAAAGGCGTCTGCCACCACCGCCTGGCCGGCCTTGAACTCACAGAGATCTGCCTGCCTCTCTGGATATTATGGGCCTGAAGGCAGAGTGTATCTCGGACTCAGCCCTGGGGCCCGAGTCATAAACTAAGAAAATGACACCCGGGAGCGTGCTGTGTTAGCTAGCAGGCTACGCGCTTGAGTCGGGGGCAAAATAGCCCGACGTTGGACGCCACAATGTAACGGCGTAAGCGAATGCAGACAGATTGTCAAAATATAGACAGCTTTAATGGAGGAATAGACTTACAGAACCACTGTTCCCGCGGAGACCAGGAAAGCAGAAGAGAGCGCTGGGAGCACGCTCACCAATTTTATAGGAGAACTTTAGCCTGAGGCGAACACGCCCCCTAAGGGGTGGGACTTATCCCTACATCTCCCCCTTTTGTCTAAATAAGACAGAACTAAACCAAATACAACTATATACAATAATAACAAATAAATATAACAAACAATATTGAGAATCAAAAGTTTTGCTAAACATTCTATCTCAAGGAGTCTAAATAATGTAGAGAGTAACTACAATTATATAATCTTCAACTCCATCAAAGATCCGAGAAGGCAATAAATATTACTTAACAAACGATCCAAATGTGTAACAATTGACAAAGACAACTGACTACCTGAGCAATCACCCAAAGTCTCGTTTGCAATGTTGAGTCAACCAACTTTGGCTAAGGCCTAACATAACTGACATACCATTATTAAAGGCAAGGAACTTTTCAAAACTATCTTACCCTGTCTTGGCAGGATATGACAGTCCTGTTGTATCCATTGATGCACGCTCTGTATCTTTGTCAGTGGTTGAGGTATGGGCTTTTCTTAACCCAAAGGCCAGTTCTGCCAAGAAGACAAGCTCCCAGTGGAGTGTCTTTGGTGCTCAACGTTCTCTCGGGAATAGAGCGGTGTTGCCAGGAGCAATTGTGTCTCACTATCACGAAACTCTGAGTTATATTAAAGGCCATATTCTACAGCTCTCCAAAGAGGTTGAAGATTATCTATCTATACTGAGTATAATCTCTATATATCTAAAGAACCTGATTAGTCTAATTACAAATGACAAACTTAGATGACTATTAATCTATATAATTCTCAATATCTATCTAACTTAAAGACTAAAACAATAAACAACTGTGCAATATATGAAGACAATGATCTTCATCTGTAAACAATGTCATTACATATCAAATGTAAACAATGTTATTACATAAATAGTATCAGAGGTAGAAATGTACATTGTGATATGGTAGATGTATCAATACAATATAAGCATATTCTTATACAAAAATAGAGGTAGGAACACTCACATTCAATATTCAATATGTCAATATACAGAAAACAGTACCAATACAATTTTCTAAAAACAGTAACTCACAAATACCAATCATCCCATCAAACCAGTTAATCCCCCCCTTTTTTTTTTTCGAACATACCCCTAATTCCATAAAACATCTCCCCATCCCCTCAACCCCAAACCAACCACTAAAAGATGTCCCTAACCCTGAGGGCAAACTCTGTTGGGAGAGGGGACGTCGTCCTCTAAGATTGCTTCAAGCTGACATGGGGGCGATGTTCTCCTTAGGGGCTCCTGTGAAAGCAAATGATGGTAAAATTCCCAAATTAACCTTTGACCTAAGAAAATTATAACTAGTCCCTGAGCACTTTGAGAAGGTCCGGCCAGAGTGTTGTCAAAAATGTGCACCATTCGAAATTGTCTTGTGCAGTTGGTACCAAAAAACAGGTCTCATATTAGCGCGTAAAAAAGAGAAAAAGAAAAAAAATATTCATGACGTCATAAAAACCAGGTTGAGTTGATGTTGTGGGGCCCCATCTTCATCCTGGAAACTTCAAAAATTACTGTAGGGAAATTTGTTGCTTGTTATGGGAAATTTAAACATTAACAACAAGGACATATTCTGACATATAAAGAAAGACACAGATATGAGGAAAAGCAAAGAAAGTTTATCAAGTATATAATTATCCTCATTCTGTCCCATTTCATGGCTCCTGATCTGAGACAGAAACTCTGAGATATCTCTTATCAACAGGCTTGGAATTGAAGAGGGACTGAGCCATAGTCCAACTCCAAAACCAGCTCTACATATTTATAAAGAAGCGTTCAAAGAGAAAAAAGAAAATATATATATAATCAATACTTACTCATGTTACTGTTGAGTCTTAGTGGGTCGTAACTATTTTCCATCCATCAGTTATTAAATATTCAGGGTCCCTTAAATTCTTTGAAGATCAGTATTTTCCTGTGGAGATAAAAAAAAAAAAAGAACCCTGCCCCCAACCTACCTGAATTCCTTACCATCAGTATGCTCGCCATCCTTGTGAATGAATTGTTATTTATCTTTTCCAAATGGCTTTTCTTCTTCATACCGAACCTTTATTAATTTTGACGGTATCCACAATTGTTCCTCACCTGTGGAGATAAGAGCAAAACCCCTTCCCCAACGCAGCACATCTCCTGGCTTCCATTGTGAGGTCAGCACATCCTTGAAATAAACTGGTTGATTTAGTTCAGTAGACTTTTCCATTATCCAATGTCTTTCTGCAGCCGTTGTCCCCTTCTCATTAGCGTTAAGAAAATTCAAGGTTAACAAAGCATTATGTAACCTATTTCTGGGGGTGTTTTCCACCCCTTTCTGTTTATTCAACATATCCTTTATAGTTCGATTTGATCTTTCTATGACTGCTTGACCTGTAGGATTGTATGGTATACCTGTAACATGCTTGATATTGTAATAGTCAAAAAACCGTTTCATTTTCCTAGAGGCATAAGCAGGACCATTATCTGTCTTTATTTGTGTAGGTATACCCATGATAGCCATGACTTCTAATAAATGAGTGATTACTGAATCAGCTTTTTCTGAACTTAAAGCAGTTGCCCACTGAAAGCCTGAATAAGTGTCAATGGTGTGGTGAACATACTTCAATTTGCCAAATTCTGCAAAGTGAAACACATCCATCTGCCAGATTTCATTCCTTTGGGTGCCCTTTGGATTAGCCCCTGCAGGCAGTGGCGTTTGGTTATAGAAAGAGCAAGTAGGGCATTTCTTTACAATCTCCTTAGCTTGTTGCCATGTGATAGAAAACTCTTTCTTCAAACCTTTGCTATTAACATGATGTTTTTTATGAAATTCAGAGGCTTGTAGCACACTACCAATCAATAATTGATCAATTTCTGCATTACCTTGTGCTAGAGGACCTGGCAGACCCGTATGGGATCGGATGTGTGTTATGTACATAGGGCAAAGCCTGTTCCTGATCAAATCTTGAACCTGGATAAACAATGAGGTTAGTTCTGTATCATCAGGTATAAATTCAGCAGTTTCAATATGTAAAATAACTCTTTCTGCGTATTGTGAATCAGTAACTATATTAATAGGTTCTCTAAAATCCCTTAGCACCATAAGAATGGCATATAATTCTGCCTTCTGGACAGAATCATAAGGACTTTGTTCCACCTTACCCAAGTCTTCCGATTTGTAACCTGCCTTCCCTGTTTTATTGGCATCAGTATAGAATGTACGGGCTCCAGTTATTGGAGCATCACGGACGATTCGAGGAAGGATCCAAGAAGTTCTCTTTATGAAGTTAAGCCTCTTGCTTTTTGGATAGTTGTTATTAATGTCTCCCAAAAAATTAGCACAAGCTCTTTGCCATGTTTCATTATCTTCCCATAATTTCTTTAGTTCATCAGCAGTGAAAGGCACTATAATTTCTGCTGGGTCTATGCCTGCTAGTTGACGAAGTCTCAGCTTGCCTTTTATAATTAACTCAGAGACTTTTTCCACATAAGTTTTCAGTTTTTTACTTGGTTTATGTGGTAAAAAGATCCATTCCAAGATAATATCATCTCTCTGCATTAAAATTCCTGTAGGAGAAATTTTGGATGGTAATATGACGAGAATACAATCGAGCTCTGGATTCACCCTGTCCACATGTGCCTGTTGTAATTTTTCCTCAATTATTGTCAGTTCCTTTTCTGCTTCAGCTGTTAATTCTCTGGGACTGTTTAAGTCTTTATCACCTTCCAAGGTTTTGTTCAAATGAATTATTAGATCAGGTGTTATCCCAACAGCTGGTCGTAGACTGGAAATGTCTCCTAACAGTCTTTGAAAGTCATTAAGAGTCCGTAGGCGATCTCTCCTAATTTGTGCCTTTTGTGTCTTAATTTTTTGCAAACCTATTTTATAACCTAAATAATTAACAGAATCTCCCTTCTGTATCTTCTCAGGAGCAATTTGCAATCCCCATTTAGGTAAAAGTATCTTTATTTCTTCAAACAGTCTGTTCAAGGTATCCATGTTTGAATCGGATAACAAGATGTCGTCCATGTAGTGGTATATTATAGATTTGGGAAATTTCTTGCGTATTATTTGCAATGGTTGGTTCACAAAATATTGGCACAAGGAGGGGCTATTTAACATACCCTGGGGGAGGACGGCCCAGTGGTACCTCTTGGAAGGTTGAGAATTGTTGTAAGTAGGCACCGTGAAGGCAAATTTTTCTCTATCTTCTTTTTGTAAAGGTATGGTGAAAAAACAATCCTTTAAATCAATAACTATAAGAGGCCATCCTTTTGGTAATAAAGAGGGCAAAGGGATTCCAGATTGCAGAGGACCCATAGGTTGAATAACCTTGTTGATAGCTCTGAGATCTGTCACCATTCTCCATTTACCTGATTTTTTCTTAACCACAAATACAGGAGAATTCCAAGGGCTGGTAGATTCTTCTATATGTCCAGCATCTAATTGCTCTTGTACCAGCTGTTCTAAAGCCTGTAACTTTTCCTCAGCTAGAGGCCATTGCTTTGTCCATATTGGTTTCTCAGTCAACCATTTTAGAGGCAAGGCTGTTGGTATCTCTGAAGGGGCTTCAATTACTTGTTCTTGTATGGCCCGAATGGCCGGTTTTCTCCGTTTGTAATATCTTTTAATATTATTCTCAGAAATATAGGCTCTAGAAGTAGCAGGAATGTTAATTTGGGTATTCCATTGTTGTAATAGGTCACGACCCCATAAATTCATTGCAATATTGGCTACATATGGCCTTAATTTTCCTATTTGTCCCTCAGGCCCTATACATTCAACCCATCTTGTGCTCTGTCTTACTCGAGATAGGGTTCCAATTCCCAGGAGCTGAACATTTACATTCTGAAGAGGCCAATACGGATGCCAAGATTCTGGGGTAATGATACTTACATCAGCACCTGTGTCCAGCAGGCCAGTAATAAAAATGCCATTTACACACACTCTCAGCTTAGGTCTTTGATCATTTATAGAAGTTTGCCAAAACTCATGTAACTCATCTTTCTGATCATTATTGCTTGTAACAGTAGGCATGGGGTTTCCTAATTGTCCTGACGAGGCATGTTCTCTGCAGAAACTGGAAATGACTGAACCATGTTTGCCATGGGGGCCTGTGAGCCCCCCCCCCCATGTTTCCTGTCTGTATCAGGTTGCCTTGTTTATCTCTTGTAGATCTGCATTCATTCATCCAATGTCTGCCTTTTCCACATCTTCTACATAAACCTGAAGGCTGAGTCCTCCTATTTCTGTTATTTCTAGAAGATGCATTATTATTATTTCTGAAAATCCATTGTTTACAATTCCTTTTCATATAACCCAATTTGCCACAATTAAAACATTTGGTATTCTGGTGTCTCCTTTTACCATTGGAAATTGCTTCTTCTACCCATGCTTCAGTGCCATAATCAATTGTATCAACATCCAGTGTATGCAAGACCCATTCTTCCAAGGGTGCTGATCTGAACTTTAAAGGCCTCAAAATCTTTTTGCATTCCACATTTGCATTTTCATAAGCCAAAGACTCAATCATTATATGTCTTGCTTCTGGGTCAGATATCCCTATTTGCACAGCCTTAGTAAGTCTTTGTAATAAAATCACTAAAGGCGCTTTCTCACCTTGTTTAACTGTGACAAATGATTCCATTCTCTGTCCTGGGTCTTGTACCCTGTCCCAAGCCCTTAAGGCTGCTGTAGTGCACATGGAGAGTATGTTTTCATCCAAATTAGCTTGTTCCTGAGGGTCGGAAAAGTGTCCTTCACCTAGAGTTTTATCTATGGAAATGTCACTTCCCTTTGCCTTTTCTTGCTGTTCTAAAAGTCTAGCCTCTTGCCTGAATAAACATTTCCATTTCAATTGTGGTCCACTCTCAAGGACCACAGAGGTCAGTTTTAACCAGTCTGGGGAGGGGGGGGGGGTTGCTCTGCTTGTTGTGGCCCAAGATTTTAGCATCTTTTTAACAAAAGAGGCGTGCATCCCAAAAGTCATGACAGCCTGTTTAACTTCTTTGAGATCATTCATACGGACAGGCTCCCATGTATCTACCTTGATGACCCTATGGTTTCTGCAACCAATCACCTTCTTTGTTGTTATTACTGGAAAGGCAGGTAGAGCTGTAGGTAGAGATTTGTGGAAATTGTCCCGGAGGTATTTACCCACAGATGTAGTTAAAATTTGCCTTCCTACCGTTTGTTCTTCTTCATCAGAATTTAGAAATACCTCAATCTTTTCAATTCTATTCACCATTGCCTTCTGCAATGTCTGTATCTCCTGTCCAGAATTATGTTCCAAAGCCTTCATTGAGGATTCTAAAGTATGAAATTTGTCCATTAGAGATAAGTTCTCATCTTTGGACATAATTTTTATGGCATAAACTGTGCCTTCTTGTATTGACAATCTTTCCACCAATCTGTCATAAGCTTTAGACAAAATTCGATTGTCACATTCAACAGTTTTGATTCTCTCAGTTAATATTTCAGTCCCTTCAGAAAGTGACTGATGAAATTTACGATCCAAATCAGCTGTTCCTTCTTCCATAGTAATGAATTTCTCCTTAATGTCAGCCACTAATGTTTCAGTTCCTATAGAATGGGACTGGAGTTTACGATCCAGATCAGCTGTTCCCTCTTCCATAGTAATGAATTTCTCCTTAACATCAGCCTGAACCTTTTCTAAGTTTTGCTCAGTCAATAGAGTTTTGGTAAACAAAGATCTGTTCTCTTCCTGTAGAACTTCAAACTGTTTCTTGAGAAGATCATTGTCATGCTTAATAGTTTTTAGACGTTCAACCTCTGCCTTAAGAATCCTGGATTTGTCTCTTAAAGACTCCATTACTTCTGTTGTTAAACCACATAGTACCAAGGAAAACTACTAATCCCAGAAAGATCCATAGATGTGGGGTGCTAGACACCTCTTGTAAGATCTCCCACATGGCACACTCAAAAAGACTGTTAAAGTCTTGAATTGTAATATTCTCAGACATTTTATTTATAAAAGAAAAAAAATTTACCTGCACTGACTGGTTCCTGCCAGTGGTGGTGAAAGAGTCCACTTGAGTCCACGTGGAGAGCCAGTCTGAAACAACTCAAAACCAAAATTTATTGTTCTGCCTGAGGATTTAGAGTGGGTGCGGAAAGGGTCACTTTGAATCAGACCAACTCTGCCGCTGTGGCGGTTTGTGTTGCAAAACCGTAGGCAGGCAGGGAGGGGTTAAAAGTGGCACCTGGAGGCGTGCTGTGAGCCTGAGAGTGCTTGCGGGCTCCCCGGGGAGGGAGGCCCATGCAGGCTTCAGTGCCGCCGGGCGACTGCAGCGATGGCCAAGCGCCCGGGACCTGCTGTGGGCGCGGCAGGCTACCGCTTGATTACAAATGCCCTTCCTGAGCTCCGGTAGCTAATCTTGCTCGCAAAGGCTGGTAAAGATCGAGCTCGTGCCCCCGGTGCCGGGCCGGGGCAAATTTGTCCCACGTTGGGCGCCAAATGCTGTGGCTTAGATTAATGCAGACAAATTGTAATAAATATATAAACAACTTTAATGGAAAAATCAGACTCACAAAACCAAGGTTCCCGCGGAGCACAGGAAACAGGAAGGGGCGCGCAGCTTCTGTGTGCCCAATTTATTAGTAAACATTCGCCAGAGGCAAGCCTGCCCCCTTAGAGGCTGGCCTAACCCTACAATTTTAAGTGCATTTTAAAGTGCTGCAACCCACCTCCTGTATAACTGAGCCCCTCTACTTGATCATTAAAAATAAATAAATAAATATCATTAAAAATGTTCTGAAATTACAGTTACCACCAATATCTAACATCTTCTCAAGACTCCATAACATATACAGAGACTAAAAAAGCACATACTCATATTTTAAGTAAAAAGCATTATTCATTTTTACCTTGATCAATATGATAATTACATGTGCAAAATGTTTATTCTTATCCCAAAAGAGCCTTTAAGTAAATTTCATGTAATTTTTATATCTAACAAGTTGTTATACTTTGTTACCAGAGCAGTAATAACAGCTTTTTAGAATTTTAAAATGACCCACTTAAGGCTTCTCCCCTTAAGCAGCTCTTAAATGGGAAATGGCCATTGTTTTCTATGTCTTCCTACTAATACTAAGTATTAGTCACAATTCATAAATATGCACTACTTTGTACAATGACCCTTTAGGGATTTAAAATAAGATGAAATGGATTAATTTCCCAAATTTCAAGTAAAAAAAGAAAAAGTAAAACATTTGTTTGGCTTCATAAGTAGTCTGTAGATATAATTGAAGAATTGTTAAGTCTAGTGTTATTCGCATGTTGTACAAACCAAGAATTCAATAACACTAAATTCTGGTCTTACATTGCACCCAAACTGCACTACTAACACTAACTGTGCAAACTCCTCCTGATGAAATAGCCTCCTCTTCAGCATAAATCATGTGTAGCTATAAAACTAAAGAAAGGAAACATAAGCTGAAATTGGTTGCGAGAATCAAGAATAATTTTAAGTGGAGTTATTCTAAAGGAAATCAAAAAATGAAATAAAATGCAGAAATTTTACTTCTTTTGCTTACTGGTGAAAGCATAAATGAATGGATCTTACAGTCCATTCAGGACGAGCAGACATGGTGTGTCCAGCCACACTCTTCATTTCCAAAATCTTGTAATCCAGTTATTTCAACTTTGGTTGCTTCATGTTCATTCTTTTGTAACCCTACCAACATTTATTTATCTATTTTATTATTATTATTATTATTATTATTATTATTTGGTTTTTTGAGACATGGTTTCTCTGTAGTTTTGGAGCCTGTTTTGGAACTAGCTTTGTGGATCAGGCTGGACTAAAATTCATAGAGATCTGCCTGCCTCTACCTCTCAAGTGCTGGGATTCAAGGCAATATTTGTTTTTTTAACCAACTATAATCTATTGTATATTTTTGCTTCATTTTTAAAATTTTTACTCATTTTCATAAAATGTCTCAATCTTATTTAAAGTTTTTGTTTGGTTGGTTTGATTTTTTTTTTTTAAGGAATGGTCTTTCTGTGTAGCCCTAGCTTCCCTACAACTCACACTGTAAAACTAAGAGTTTTCCTGCTTCTGACTTCCAGGTGCTGGGATTAAGGGTATGGGTCATCAAGCCCTATCTTGTTTTAATTGTTTAATGTCTTCAATTAGGTTTTATGAACATGTATACTAATATTGCCCCTATGCATAATAAAAATTACTTGTTTTACTAAATGATCTTCATAACAGCTAAATTTTAGAAGCAACCTAGGTGTCAGCCAACAGACCAATGGATTAGAAAAATATGTTTTATATATACAGAATGGAATTTTATTCAGCCATAAAGAAAATGAAATTATGACGTATGTGAGAAAAGGGATACAACTGCACGTTACCATGCTAAAGTAATCAAGTCAATTTCAGAAAGATAAATATCATGTTCTCTTTTATTTATAGATCCTAACTTTTACACAGATATTAAAAATCATGTCTGTGTATGATATGAAGTAGGGGCAAAACTTTTGAGGAGTACTCAAAGGATTAATAGAAGAGGAATGAGAGGATTGGGGTATAACAGTTTGTTCTGCAAGTACACTGTATTAATGTATGCTTATTAATATAAAATCTGGGACCATGCCCACAATTATCTAGGTCAATAAAGTGTGATTTTTTTTGTTTGTTTTTGAGACAGGGCTTCTCTGTAGCTTTGGACCCTGTCCTTGAATTAGCTCTTATAGACCAGGCTGACCCAAGCTCACAGAGATCCACCTGCCTCTGCCTTCAGAGTTCTGGGGTTAAAGGCATGCACCACCACCACTCAGATTAAGGTGTGATTCTAATCTAGGTAATGAATTTCCAAGACACGATGCCTAATATTAATCCAAGGAGCTTGGGATGAGACATTTCTAAGGTTAAGGACTCCTGATTGACTGACATTTATTTGTCTGGGTGTGTTTGGGTGAAAGGGGATGGTTATATACTGGGTCAAGGGACACATGGTGATTCTATCTACAGTGGTTGGCATGTTAGGTATTTTCTTTAGAACAGTAGGTATTTTCCCCTTGGATGCAGATTGCTCCATTCCCTGGGTGGTGTCTGAGTGGTCTCAGTATGTGGTCTTTCCTGAAGTCAGGTGTTTCTTTAGGGTAAACCAGAACTCAGGCCTACTTTGTGTGGTCTCTATTGAGTGTTGCTAAACTGCCCTCCAACAATATCCCTCAAGAAAATCTATTGGAAGCTATACCTTTCCTAACAACTTGTTCTCTTTCCTAGAACTCCATGCTTTCAAAATCAACTTCACTATTTGCAGCCCCCAAATCTTTCACCCCAGCACAGCTACAGTGGTCCATAAGGGCAAACAATATGGTTATGGTCATCAATCCATGCACACATTTCAGCTATGGCAGTCCAATATACATTCTCTCTCTCCCTTGGTCTCTCCCTTCTCCTAGGGCAGAGGTCTTGGATGGAATGTTTAAGGCAGTCTCTCTACCAATGGGGAGAACCCACTAGACAAATTTCTTACTCAGAAATGCTAAATAGCAGCGTCAATGGGTCAAATCCAGCAAGTAGATGTGGTAAACCCTCCTTGCATTTTGTTTGTATTTTATTTTAACTGCATAACTGATGAATTTAAATGGATGATTTAAAGGAGCTAACAGGCAACATTTCTTCAAAAATCAGCAAAATATTAAAAACTTCTCATACTTGAAGCAGTATTGCAAGTGAAGTTCATTTGACTGGGCACCATAATATTCACAATTCCAAGGAACTCACAGCTTCCTAAGAAAAATAGATTAAATACAAACAAAGAAGTTTAAAGCTAGACTTTTATACTGTTAGGCTGAATGTTTCCATACAAAAAGATCCTTCCTCCCCGTCCAGTCATAAGCCAGTATTTACAGAAGTCCATGAACCGACAAGGAGATTTGCACCATAAGGCCACACAAAACTTTAGAGAAAGAGGACCCTTAGCTCCAGATTCCAAAGTGACCACTAACTTCAGTACACACCTATTGGATTCCAAACGCAGCCAAAACTCCAATACTTTATCAAGAATATTGCTGTCTCCCACCCCTGTACAAAAAGCCTCTAACTCAGTACAGTCAAGAAACTTCATGAACCTTCTACTGTGGGACTGTGAAGTTGCCCAGAAGTGACTAATCCCTTAAGTAAATATGTTGTTTATGTTTTAATTCAGCTCAATTGGATTTATTGCAGCAGTCTTGGAGAGATCATTTATGTACAACAAATATTTCCTAACAAATTCTTTGTCGTAGCTACTACTAGAACAAGAACTGCAGTTGGGATACCAGATGGCTATCATTACACACAAAGAGTTGAGAAGAGGTACCGAGAAAGAAAACTTTACATCTCAATTGCTCTGTGAAGCTACTTATTTCACCTGTAAAAAAATAAAAAATAAAAAAATAAAAAGTTAGTCTTACAACTTAAAATATTTGTCTTGAATAAATAAACTTTAATATAACATTGAAAAAGACAGGTTTTCTCAAGCAAAAATATTTTATATAATTAAGCATTTCTCCTACAAAATGTTTAAAAGCTAATGAACATGGTAAGTCCATGAAGATTGATTCATTCTAGAAATCCCCATATTATGTAGCCTTAGCCAATTTCTACTAGTGGCAAACTCATAGGTAGGTTTGTACATAATCATATCTATTATACAGGAAACCTTTTCTAATGAACACATTTTAAACTAGAGCTCTGCAGTTTAACGGTAATTTTCCTTAACAAGCCCTTTTAGGGAATAAGAAGGCATCATTTCACCTATTTAATTTATTGCTTAAAAACTATTAATCAGCACTGAGGGTTACAATGATATTGTCCAAAATCAGGTGTAATCCTCATTTGAAATCCTATTTGGCAAGATTATCAAAACATGTAGGACGATAAGTTAGAGAGCACAGACCCTGGAGTCACCTAGTTATGTGAGTCAGTGAGTTACTTTATTTTCTGGCACTGCATAAGTACGCATGAAAATGAAAAGGTATATACATATATTCATGCACATTTAAATATACTTATATAAGTATACGTATATACAATTGTATATATGTGTTAAAATTGTCAGGCTTCTTATTTAGTAATAAAATTTATTTGTTTGGAAATTTTATTCTTGGAAATTTACTCAAAATACAAAATGCAAAATAAATTGCAGCATACTTACAGAAGTGGATTATTCAAAGTATTATTTGTAGCACACTTTAGAAAAACAATACCTAAACTTTCAGCAGCAAAAAGTCAGGTAAATGAGCACAGTAAATTACAAAGTCACCAAAAACTGAAATTTTGACAACCCATGTTCATATTTTGAAAACTCCAAAATGTTAATTCTAACACAATAAAAATATATGCTCACTGTGTACTCAACTGAGAAGGAAGTTATACAAGAGCTAAAATTATTCAATTTTTGAAAATGGATTATATTATTTTAAACAAATATACATTTTAAATAACTCCATTAATTCTAATTAAGAATCTAGAAAAGAGGCATACAATTTTTATATTGAGGAAATATAAAATGTCTAAACCATAGTCATGTGAGAACAACTATTTCTTAAGGCAGATAAAACTTTACAAGTGTGGTGGCACATACCTTTAATTCCAATACTTGGGAGGCAGAGGCAGAGTAATCTCTATGAGTAAGAGCCAACTTGGTCTTTATAGCAAGTTCTAGGCCAGCCAGGGTTATATAATGAGAACCTGTCCTGGAGAAAAAAAGGTTTCCACTGGGAGAAAAAAACTGTAAAAATCTTATACCATGTACAAGAAGCCTGAAAAACGGAAGTGTAGATTGAAGTTATTTTAAAACACTATGTTAGTTATAATGAAAATTATATACTCAATATTTATCAGTTAGTATACCCACATGACCTTGCGTTAGGAGAAAGAACACACTCTCAAAAGGCTTATGAAACTGGACAGTGCTACAATATAAGTCCGTACTTTTCCAACCAAGTTACCTTTCACACAGGAAACAGCTTTTGTGAAATAAACTGGAGAAGCATAAAAACTTGTCAGCACACTCTAAGTATCAGGGACAGTTATTGTAAAATATCTCAAATACAAGAATCTGCTTCAGAAATGCAAGAAATCTCAGTGTGCTCTGTACACTCTTAATTAAGTGATATACAGTTGAGCACAGTAAATTCCTGGGGTTAGGGAACCTTTGGTTAAAATATAAATAATATATACATATCTATACATTTTACTTACATACATTTATTTCTCTATCTCAAGTCCTGATGACAGTTTGGTGATGCTCTTCAGATCCTAGAGAGAGAAAAGATGTATCATATCGACACTAATACCAAGAAAAAAACAATTGTGACATTTAGCGGCATCTCATAATATAAACAGTGAACAATTTGAGTAATAGTTTGAGTAAAGAGAGAGATTTAAAAATTAAATTATAGTCATAACCTTAAATTTAGGCTATGGTTGTTGATGTTTACAAACAGACAGAAATATGATATTCATATAAAAGAAACACAGGAATAAAAATTTCTACCTGAAACAATGTTTACTTTAAACAAGCAGAAATAGGCAAATACCTGGAGAATTTTATGTTCAATTAGTGGAAAAAATATTTAGCCATATTATTAGTTAATTATAAAAATTCCATAGGTTTTTTAACCATAGGCTAAAAATAAAGTGATAGCATTCATTCAACCTGTCCCATATATATCCACTTATGACAGCTAGAATTGGAACAGTGGTTTCTATGAACCTAGTGTGTTAAGAACAACCAATATCTCTGAAATGCACAGATATAATAAAATCAACTAAACTATGGTCTTTTTCTGTGGTGAGAAATAAGAGCGTGAATTTGTTCTTGAAACCTCTCAATTCTCTACTCTGTCCCCATTCAAAAGGATGCTTTCTTCTATGTTTTCATTTTGGTTGAGTTACTCTGCTGTGTCTTTGAGAGATTGTCTTTATACCATTATAGCTGTTAACACCTGGATCCTAAGGATGAAGGTGACATTTTACTACAGACTCTACACAATGGCAAAGAAAATATTTTCCAGCATGTTGTAAAGTGGAGAGAAGAGCTAAGGAACACTGCTTCCAAAGAAGATGTAACCTTTCAAATATTCACCAAAAAATGTCTCAGAACATTAATCCCGAACTTAAAAGTTAAACTGAACAATTAAAGAGAAAAAACATAGAGCTACTATTTATTTATGTTACTTTTATCGTTTTTCAATATTACTTAAAATAGCAGATGGGGTTTAATGTACAAAACTCAATAATATCAGAAAGGCCACAGTACTGAATAAAAAGATGAGTGAAATATGAGAAAACATGCAATTGAGAAAGACTTTTTCTCATTGACACCTGTAAGTATTAATTAAATGTTTATACAGCTTTACCTCAAATTAACTTTAAATTTCTGCTGTAAAAATAATATTTAAAAAAATTGTATAAATAAATTTATTTCATGGCATTATCAAGTTAATCTTAGAAAATGCAGTTTTCCACGTACCTGCTGTCAATGTTGTGACCCAAATTTGAAGTCATATTAACTAACTGGAAATTGAATGAAAAACTGAAATAAAAGGACCTGACACTCCTAGATACGCGTGAGAATGTTATTATGAGGGAGATCACAATCAGAGACTTCTGTAATCATCCACAGTGAGCATGACCAGGAAACGAACGGTACTGGGCCATGAGGAGGGGTGGCCCCCTGGGGGAGAGTAAGAGAAGGAGACAGTGGACTTGTTCTGTCAACTCCTTTATTTGCAAATGGGAAAAGAAGGCATGTGTGATTATCATGTTACTCTCATTTAGATTTAATATTTTGAGAAAGGTTGCCTATTATTTACAAACCAGATAATAAGGTACCAATGTACCAAAATTTAACTTACTGCCCTAGATTTCTGTCAAAGAAATGAAAAATCAATTAGAAAGAACAGAATGTGCCACTACAGTACTGGTGATTTTGAATTTTGTGATTTTTCTACATTCTGAAAAATAACATAATCAATGACTTTCTTACTGAAAATCTACTTATTAAAAACATGCTAATTCACTTAACAACAAAAGGAAAAAATTCATTGACTTTTTCTAATAACCACTAAAAGTTCATCTTTTTCTGTATTTTTTTATTTTATTTTTATTGTATGAATGGTTTTTTTCTGCATATATTTCTGTCTGTCATGTGAGTGTCTGGTCCCTGTAGAGATCAAAAGAGGTCATCAGATCTTCTGAAACAGTAGTTACTAGTGGCTTGGAGCCTCTGTGTGGGTGCTATAAATAGAACCCAGGTCCTCTACAAGAGTAGTCAGTGCTCCAATTGTTGAGTAAACTTTTCAGCCCCCAGATTTTAATATTTAATTTCAAGCTTTACAGGATACTTCAGAGAATAAATGGTATCTGTGACCACAGATATGCACCACACTGCTGCTCTTCTTCTTCTTCTTCTTCTTCTTCTTCTTCTTCTTCTTCTTCTTCTTCTTCTTCTTCTTCTTCTTCTTCTTCTTGCTTCATAACCATTTATTTTAAGCATTTTTCTTTGTTTGGTTCTGAGTTGCTGAGTTGCTTATATCTATACATGTAATTCTTTAAAGTTGAGAAGTTTGGAGCTGTTAACAACTTACATTTTTGTCGGTATTTTTCTAGAATGATCCCTTTTTTCTCTTCTGACTTCAGCTGCATATGAGAGCTGTTGGTACTGTTCTTTAGGTCTCTGTAGTGCTCTCCACCACCAGTTGTCACCCCAAGCCTCCTTTCTTATTTCTGAAACACTTTTCTGGCCTATCTTCAAAATAACTGACTCCTTTGTTGCTTTTATTCTGCTTTGTTGCCCATGCATTGAATTTTGTTTTATTAGTTTTTACTTCTCAGATTCTTCTTAGAGAGTTTCTACCTTTTCCCTATAGCATATCCCCCTTTAAATATAAACAACAATTTATAAACAATCATTTAGGGAATTTAGGTGCAGCAATCTAAAGTTAATTTGAGGTAAAATTGTATAAACATTTAATTAATCCTTTCAGGTGTTAATGAGAAAAAGTCTTTCCCGATTGCATGTTTTCTCATATTTCACTCATCTTTTTATTCAGTACTGTGGCCTTTCTGATATTATTGAGTTTTGTACACTAAACCCCATCTGCTCTTTTAAGTAATATTGAAAAATGATAAAAGTAACATAACTTTGCTTTTCTTATCTTCTCAGTAAAGAAAAACTTTAAGAAAAAATGCAGTGTCTTGATAAAATGGATAGAAAAGGCATGACTAATCAAGATTACCCTACACTTCTGCACAACCCATTAAGTATAAACATACTAAAAACTGATCTCTAGCAATATTAACCCTTAAAGTCATATAAAATTAGATTACTAACTTAAGCAGTAATAAACATGCCTTCTAAACATGTAATTATAATAAAATATACCATTTTTCCTTATCCCAGATTCTGATCACTTCATAACTATGTGGCCAACATTTTAAATTTAGATAATCCTACAGACCAAAGCAGCTCTGGTCCTGCAGCAGCTCGCTTATTTAGAATGGTCATTAGTATTTAGACTGCCTTTCTGTGCTGTACAAATCATTACAAACCATAGGCAAGTAAGAGCAAGAACTGTATAGAACTGCTGCTATAAAAAGGGTAAGACATACAATTTACATGGAAATAAAATAATAAATTCAAAGATTACCTAAAAGAAAGATGGGTCCACAGAATCCTGAAGATGGAGGCTTAAAAGAAAGCCCACACCTGCTCAGAATTGAAAATAATAGAGGATTATTTATTTAGGAGCAGACTCACAGATCAATATTATCTGCTGGAACAGAGAACAGCAACCAAATCCTGCAGCTGGAAAAGAGGCCAGATGCACGCTTTTCATTGGCATAAGTGGTATAAGAGGCCACAGCCAAGTGGGTGGGTAACTTAAAGGCTACTGCTATAGGAATTCCTACAGCACCTCCCCTTTTGGTTTAAATAAGAGAGCTCTAAGCCTAACACCAAATTATATACAATAAGAACAAATATATCAAGCAAGAAACATGTGACAAATGTTTCAATACTTATCCTATTCTAATGAGCTTAAGTCTTATATAATAACTTGACCAAGTTATGAGAGGAGAATAACTACAGCTATCTAGTCTTCAGCCCCATCAAAGATACACAAAGGGAAATAATATTACTTGAGTATGCAGGAAGTACAATCAAGCAACTTCCAAAAATGTACAACAAATGACAGAGACAACAGGCTACCTGGGCAATCACCCAAACTCTCATTTCAAATGTTGAAGTGACCAACTTTAAGGCCTAGCATAACTTACAGACCATTTTCAGAGGCAGGAAAAATTTCAAAACTGTCTTATCCTGTTGTGACAAGATTTGACTATTTTTTTCTTTTGTCCTGCTTTTCCATTTCCAGATACCATGTACCTTGACAGTAATTGAAGCATTGGCAGTTTCTTGATGAAAGGCCAGTTTTGCCAAGAAGAAAACAAGCTCCGAGTGGAGTGTCTTTGGTGCTCAATATCCTCTTGGGAATAGTTCAGTGCTGTCAAAAGCAATCATGTCTCACTTCAACAGAACACTAAGTTATTTAAGTGCCATATTCCACAACTCTTTGAAGAAGTTGAAGATTACCTGTCTATGCAGAATACAATCTCCATGTATCTAAAGAACCTGATTAAGGTAGGGCTGTTGGTACCTCTAAAGATTTGCTATTTGCTTTATGTTCTTGTAGAGCTTGAATGGCTGGTGACCTTTGTGTATAGTACCTTATAATATTCTTTCTAGAATTATGAGTTCCTCAGACTGCAGGAATGTTAATCTGGGTATTGCTACAGCAGGTCACAACCCTATAAATTTACTTCAATATTAGCCACATATGGCCTCAGGTTCTCTCTCTGACCTTCTGGCCCTATGCATTCAAGCCATTTTATGCTTTGTTTAACTTGAGATATGTTTCCAATTCCTAGTAATTGAACATTTGCCTCTCGAAGAGGCCAATTTGGATGTCAACATTCTGGAGTAATGATACTTGCACCCACACCTGTGTCTATCAAACAAACAATTACAATGACATTTGTATGGACTCTTAGCTTTGGTCTTCGATCATTTATAGAAGTTACCAAAATATACATTTCTTAGTGGAATTTTTTACTTATCCTCCATGTTTATGCCATTATATAGAACAGTATGTTTGTTTGTTTGTTTTTACAGAACCCTCAGGATTTTTTAATTTTCCTGATGAGACATGTTCTCCACAGCAACTGCAAAGTATTGGGCCACTTCTGGCTTTGGGGCCTGTGAGAGGCCCATCAAGCAGTTTCCCAATGATATCAGGTTGCCTTGTCTGTCTTTTGTTGATCTATACTCATTGGTCCAAAGTCAACCTTTTTCAAACCATATATATATATGAAGGCTGATTCTTCCTATTCCTGCCATTTCCAGAGGATATATTATTACTAGGAATTCCTTCTCTACAATCCCTTCTCAGATGTCTATTCCACCACAATTAAAACATTTGGCATTTTGATGTCTCCTCATACCATTGGAAATTGCTTTTCATACCCAACCCTTAGTATTATAGTCAAATGTCTCAATGCTCATTGTAAGCAGGATTCATTCATCCATAGGTGCGGATGTAACCTTCAAAGGCCCAAGTATCTTTTTGCATTCTATGGTGGCATTTTCAAAAGCCAGAGATTCAATAAGTAATCATCTAGCATCTGGGTCTGTTACTCCTACTTGTATAGCCTTAGTTAATCTTTGTAAAAAGTCATTATAGGGTTCTCTCTGGCCTTGTTTAATCCTGGTATATGATTCATTTTATTTTCCCAGTTCTTGAATCCTGTCCTAAGATTTAATGCTGTTTTGTGGCATAGGGACAAAGTTTGTTTGTCGTAAAGAGCTTGAACCTGTGGTTCAGCATAAATGCCCTCACCAAGAATTTGATCCTTTAAGTCTTAAGTCCTTTTGATTTTTCCTGTTGTTCTAAAATTTTAGCCTCTTCCTTGAAATAACATCTAAACATCAACTGGGGCCCATTATCCAGGACTACTGAAACTAAATGAAGCCAGTCATGTGGTATCACCTTAATGCTAGAAGACCATGTCTTTATCACCTCCCTAATAAATGCAGAATGCAAGCCATAAATTACAATAGCTTGTTTAATCTCTTTTAAATTAAACATTTATATATGTATCAATCTACCTTCTTTGCATCCTTTTGGGCCTTTAGAACTTGATCCATTATCAGAGTAGATTATAGGTAGGAAGATAAAACCCTGGTTAAGTCATCTGTGACAGCTACTGGCAATGTTAAATCCTGTCCTTCTGCCTTCTTTTCCTGTTCATCAGCTCCAATAATTTCCTCAGTCATTTCAAATCTTTTTACTATTGCCTTTTATAAAACATTAATCTCCTAAACTGTATATATTGCTAGTGATTTGATTAAGACATCTATCTAGCCTCTGGCCTTCATTCTGCACATGTGATTCCAAAGTCTTAGGCTGTATGCATGCTTTTCATTGGCATAAATATTATAAGAGACCATGCCCAAGTGGGTGGGTATCTTAAAGGCTACTGGCTAGAGAAATTCTTATAGCAGAATTCCATACACACATATAATGGATTCGATTGGCAGTTGCTCCATGTTGAAGTAACAGACATAGCACATCTATCCATTCACTTTTAACAGCTGCAATACAGCAGTAAGAGAAATAACTATCAGTAAAATATATTAATAAAACTGGACACCTTTGTGACATCCTAGTCATTTTATACAGCTTAAAATACACAATACTCATTTCTAAACATTTATTACAACTGTTTGAGTCCAAATCCATTTACATATGTATAGACCTACCCATGTGAATACAAAATTATTCTCAATGCTACATTAAAAGAGATAGAGAAAAAGGAAGCAAGAAGGAAGCATTTATTCTCTCTGATAAGGATGACAATGTATCCCTAGTTTGTTAAAAATGTGGCTGAAAGTTGAACAAGGTATACAGTACTGAAGAAATGGCCAGGAATAACAATCTCAGTAACAAATAGAAAGGTTTGCTGTCATCACCATCTTACCTCAAGTGACAAGAGTAACCCTCAAAGTAAAGGGAAGTTCTTCATCTTAGATTTTTATGAACAGCAACTATGATTAAACTACATTTTTATAGATCCACTAAGAAAAGTGGAGTAAACACTTTTAATATGTATTGGGTTCAATTCTTTGCCTGGTTTCAACTTTGCATCTTACAAAGATATTCCATAGGGACTGAGACGGTTCAGTACAAAAGCCCACTTACAATCAAACAATTACATGTGTCCAATCCCTAGAGCCCACAGTGAAAGTGATTTCAAAAAGTTATGCTCTGACTTCCACATGGATGTTGTGGAATTTTGGTGCCTGCACACACACAAACACATACACACACACACACACACACACACACAAATGATAATTTAAAAAAAAAATACCCCCTGCTGGGGCTGGAGAGATAGTTCAGTGTTTAAGAGCACGGGCTGGTCTTCCAAAGATCCTAAGTTACATTCCCAGGAACCATGAGGTGGCTCACAACTATCTGTAATAACATGTGGTACCCTCTTCTGGCATACAGGCAGGCTTCTGTATACACACTGCATAAATACATCTAAAAAATAAAAGAAATAATCTACCTTTTGCATGTGAGGAGAGTCTACCATAATGCTCAAGAAATAAGATCATACAAATGCTCAAAAAGCTCTAGCAAAAAATACTATAAAATATTACATATGTGAAGCTACTATATGATTATAATAGAAAGAGTTGAAGTGTTTATTAGGTTTAGAGTCATACGTTTGGGCAAGGGAAAGAAAGGTTTTTGTTAATTTTTAAAATTTATTTTACATATGAACAATTTCCCCTCCCTCTCCTTCCATTTTCTCCCCCTACCTCCCTTGTACTCCCCATCCACTCCTCCTCCCCATTTGGAAAGCATAAGGCCTCACATGGGAGTCAATAAACCATTGCATATCAAGTTGAGGCAGAACCAAGCTTCTCCTCTGCTGCCATCAAAGCTGAACAAGGCATCCCACCAGAAGGAATAGGTTCCAAAACACAGATCATACACCAGAGACAGGTCCTGGTCCCACTGCTAGTGGCCCAACAAATAGACCTAGCTATACAACTGTCACCCATATGCAGAGAGTCTATATCAGTTCCATGCAGGTTCCCGAACCATTGGTCTAGAATCCATTGTTGAAATAAGAGCGGTGGGACTGCGTCCCCAACACCCCGGCCGCTTGCTAGCTCATGCCCGAAATAACAACACACAAACTGTATTCATTTAACTGCTTGACCCATTTCTATCTAGCCTCTTCTAGGCTAATTCTCACATATTAATTTAGCCCATTTCTAATCATCTGTGTAAGCACCCCAAGGTGCACTTACCGGGAAGATTCTAGCCTATGTCCATCTTGGGTTGGAGCTTCATCGCGTGTGCCTCAGAGAGCAGAGCTATCAGGAGAGCGGAGCATGGCGTCTCTGCTCCAGAGAGCAGAGCTGTCGGGTCTCTCCGGAAGCAGAGCAGAGTCTGACCTCACTTCCTCTTCTGCCCAGAATTCTATTCTGTTTACTCCTCCCACCTATGCTTTAACCAATCAGGGCCAGCCAAGCAGTTTCTTTATTGCTCAATGACCTTCCTCCATCACTCCCTCTCTTCAGCTGGACTCCCAGATCTTGGTCCAATGCTTTGCTGTGGATCTCTACATCTACTTCCATCAGTTATTGGATAAAGGTTCTATAATGGCAATTAGAGTAACCATCAATCTGATTACAGGAGAAGGCCTGTTCAGACACCCTCTCCACTACTGCTAGGAGTATTAGCTGGGATCATTCTTGTGCATTCCTAGGAGTTTCTCTGTTAACAGTATTCTCCCTACTCACATAATTGCCCCCCCATCAAGATATCTCTTTTAATGTTCTGCCACTGAATGCCCCCCAACTCAACCATCCCAATCCCTAAGTTCCAGTCCCCTGCTCCCTATCTCCCCACCCTGAGTTTGCACAAGAGATCTCATCTTCTTTGCCTTCCAGGGACAATCCATGTATTCCTATTAGTGTCCTCTGTGTTACCTAGCTTCTCTGCGGCTGTGGATAATAATCTGATTATCTTTTGTTTTACATCTAATTTCCACTTATGAGTGAGTACATACTGTATTTGTCTTTTTGGGTCTCTATTACCTCATTCAGGATTATTTTTTTTCTAATTCCATCCATTTGCCTGCAAATTTCACAATGTTATTATTTTTTAATACTGAATAATACACCGTTATATAAACATACCACATGGGAAAGAAAGTTTTTAAAACAAAGTAATGAGAACTAATATTTTATATGTTAACTTAAGTAGATTACTTATACACACACACAAATGAGGAATTTTTATTATTTAAAAACAATTTCTTTTTAAATTCTTTTTTATTTCAAACATATAGTTACTCTACTAGAGTAAAGGTGGGAAATGGGAATAAAGACTCTCAGTTATAAAATAAGAAAGTCACTAAACATCTGAGTGACAAGTATTACTTGGAAAATTGTAGTAAAAGAGAGTAGTGGGCCTGCTTTTCATCCCAGCCACCCAGTTAGCTTACATGCGAAATAATTACAAAAAAAAAAAAAAAAAACTGTATTTGTTTAAACACTGCATGGCCCATTATTTCTAGCCTCTTATTGGCTAACTCTCACATCTTGATTTAACCCATTTCTAATAATCTGTATTCACCAGGAGGTCATGGCTTACCAAGAAAGATTCAGCAAATCTGACCTGGAGGATGGCTCCATGGCAGCAATCCCTGACCCCACTTTCTTCCTCCCAGAGTTCAGTTCTGTCTATTCTGCCTACCTAATTGCTGTCCTATCAAAAGGCCAAGGCAGTTTCTTTATTCAGCCAGCGAAAGCAATATATAAACAAAAGGACCTCCTACATCAGAAAACACTAATATAGTTAAAGCAAGAGGGAATTAAAACTCTTAAAAATGAACCAGGTGTGGTGGCACAAGTCTTTAATCTCAGCACTTGGGAGGCACAGGCCAGCAGATCTCTGGGAGTTTAGGGACAACCTGGTTTAAAATGAGAATTCCATGACAGACAGGGCTGTTACACAGAGAACCCAGTCTCAAAAAAAAAATCCCTTAATAGTGTATGATAAAGTCAAGCATGGTGACATATGTGTTTAATGCTACTATTTGGAAGTATTTAGAAGCAAACACAGGCAGAGTTTCATAAAATCAAAGCCAACCTGGTCTACATAGGGAAAAAGAGGGTACATAGAGAGATTCTCTCTCAAAAGAAAAGAAGAAAATATATAATGAGAAAATAAATGTTTTTATTATTACTGAAAATGAGTACCGATAACAGCATTAATTTTATAGAAGAATGTATATCAAAACTTACTACTTTGGTAAAGCCTCAAGGAATGCTTATGATTTAAAAACATTTTTGCCTTGGGAATTTTCTAGAAGATAATAATGATGGAGAAGGTGTTCACTTTCAGTGTCATAAGTACATTGTATACCTGATCTCTATGTCTACCCAAAACTCTTTCCATTGTTAATAGAGTTAAACCTACACAAGAAAAAACAGAGAGCCACAATTTATGTAGCTCCTCCTATTCCAACACTGAGAAAATTTAAGGCCTAATACTTGAGAGACAGTTCTTTACTGAGGAAATTGACTTTTACAACTCCAGTCTCTGCTTTGGAAGAATTAAGTTAACAATGTCTTTATCAAGCTGAGGGAAGTAACCAGAGTATTGATGAAATTAAACTTTTGCAAGAGTATGCGTCCAAAAAAGAATGCATTACTTTCTACAAGCATACTTTCTCAGCCATCTGAAGTAGAACAGTCAGAAAGTGCCAATATAAAAGTTAGATGTCCAATCTGAATGCTAACCTGTTGCCCATATAGTCAAGGACAGCTATAAATGAAGTGCTGTACAAAATCATAAACTTAATACAGCATGATGAGATTTCTTTCTAAATTTTTAACTCAACTGCAAGTTTCTCAATCATAGATTTTACCGATGGCACTGTGTAATGCAACTCAAAAGGTTTGACACACTTGATAGAAAGTAACTCTAAAAAAAATCAACCATTGAGGAATTTACGTCACTGAGTACTTTTGAATTCCATGGAGACAGTGGGCATGACAATAAAGCAAAAATGTAAAACAAAGGTAAAAAATGGCACTAAAAATATATAAGAATGCTTCTGCCTTGAAAGCTGCTGAGATCAAAGAAATGACATGGACAATGAAAATTTAAATTGACTAAGTGATCTTAACAGGAAAGGAGCATTTTCTGCTACATTTGGGGAGGGACTTGATTATTTATTTTATCCTATCTCAAAATAAGAATCGTGCTTCCTTCATTTTATTGCAGTTGCATTTATATCCTTACCTCCAATTGCACAACTCTGTATTTCTTGGATTACTGCTTAGATTCCTTCTCACTCTCTCTGATCATTTCCTTTCATTTCCTCTGTTTAAACTGTGAATTGGTTTCAAAGCTCTCACCCTAAAAGTAAACAAACAAGAGCTGAAGAGACAGATCAGGCAGTAAAGTGCTTGCCTTACAAGTACTAGGATCTGAGCTGGATGCCCAGCACTCATGCTAAGTCAAACTTGAGGCCTGGAGAGATGGTTCAGTGGCTGAGAGTGTTTGTTCTTTTTACTGAGGACTAGAGCTTGAGTCTAGTTAACATTTTATACATATAACAATAATAATAAAGTAATTGAATTAAAAAAAAATAAATGAGGTCCAGTCATGGAAGAATATACCCAACATAAAACTCTGGCCTTTACATACCCCCTCATACTCGTTTAAACACATACATACATGACATTTATACACATATGCATAGTTACCCTGTGTATCCATACAAACAGTTGTTTTATTCTAACATTGTATGATGGGAATGTCTATCCCACACCCATGGTAGCCTGATTTGATCAAAGACACTCAAGTGGAGAAAACTTACTTCAGAGTTTGACTCATAGCTGTTTTAGATGAGACTCTGAAATTTTGAATTAATATTAAAACAATATAAAATTTGGGGGACTAATAGGGAATGAGATTATATTTTACATTGTGAGAACAATTTGAAATGTAGACAAAATACTGTGGTCTGAATAATATTTTGTCTACATTAAAGTTCAGATGCTAGGAAATGACCTCTAATTCAACAGACCTGAAAAGTGGGACCTAATAAATACAAGGTATAATAAGAATGTTATAAGAGAAAAAAAAAATGAAAAGGGGACCTGGTGACTGTTCTTCCAGAGGACCTGGGTTTGATCCCCAGAAACCACACTGGAGCCCACAACTGTCTGTAACTCAATTTCAAGAGATCCAATGTCCTTTTGTGGCTCAACAGACACCAAGCACACATGGGGTTCACAGATAAACATTCAGGCCACTCATAGACAATGAAATAAAATAAATCCTTTTTAAAAGCAAGGAAGGAAGGAATAAGGAGTACTTAAAATAATGACCAAAGATTTTTCCCAATTTAAGGTCCAATATCAACCAGAGCTATGGGAAGCCAAGAGAACATCAAGATAAATGCAAAAACAAACATGGATACAAACTTTAGTTGGCTTAGGGAGATGGTTCTGTGAATAATGCCCATTTTGTGTATATATGCGATCCTTAGTTCAGGTTCCCAGAACCCACGAATACTAGAATGTAGTCAATGTATCCCTGCAACTACATGTGAAGCAAAGATAGGTGAACCGCCACAAGCTCATGAGTCAGCCTGGAATATACATAGGTGGGTAATAAGGGACCCCGTCTTCAACAATTAGGAAAGTTGTTCTCTGGCCTCTGCTTGTGAACCTCTACTTTTGAACTGCCACACTTACTCATATTAATAATCACACATATCAGACACATATACATTCACATACTCAGATTTAAAATAAACTATAAACACATATATGATTTCATACGACAGAAAATTGAAGGATAAAGGAAAAGGAGTCCAGGGTTGGGGGAAAAAATCAATTGGTAAAGAGATTGCCATGCAAGTCAAAGGACTAGAATTTGATTACCATAACATATTTAAAAAGCTGAATATCAGGCTGGAGAGATGGTTCAGTAGTGAGGAACAGTAACTTTTTTTTTTTCCAGAGGAACCAAGTTCAAGTCCAAGAACCCACATGATGGTTCACAGCTCTTTGTTGCTCCAGCCCCAGAGGATCTGATGCCTCCTGGCTTCATTGGGTACATGTGGTAAATCAAGTATAAGCAAACCAAATACCCAAACCCATGAAGAAAGACAGAGACAAAGAGAGAAAACAGAGACAGACACAGAAAGACAGAGAGATAGAGAAAGACAGTAGAAAAAGAGAGAGAGAGAAACAAGAAATAGTCAAGAATACTTGTAATGCTAGCTTTGAAGAGAGAGATACAGATAACTGGAGTATATTTGAAATTTACTTCATTCACTCAATTTTGGGATATGCCACTATAATTTATGCAAGTGTGTTTTTAGTCAATGCCAATCATAAATTAATAGGTTAAAATACCATGTTTATGGAAAAAGACTTCCACAACTTAATCATTATAGTAAAGCAGAAAGAAATTTTTACTGTAAATTGGGGACATAAAATCATTAAACTTCAAGTGTTTATATACATATTTATATACAGTTTAGGAATTACACATTGTCTCAACTAATGTGGATACACACTTTTTAACCTTAAAAGCAGTTCCACACTAATATGTTTCTCAACAGGAAAAAAGTAACTGAGAATATTGTCAAATAGTGATATTTCAAATAGGAATTATACTACAGAAAACTTTTTTCCAGAATCAATCTATAGAGAGTGAGCAAATGTTATATGGGCAAACGGATCACACCCTATTGTGAAGAGACATAAGGGAAACACACATTAACTATGCTAAGAGGATCTTATTGAGATATTGATTTCAACAAATTATTACATATGCACATGAGAGAGAGTAATCAATGAAATTTCAATGCTACATTGATATCAGACATTACTGACAGAATATTTTATTACTTTCGATAAGGTAAATAATATGTATTATGCTTGTGAAGGTTATTGATTACTTCCTACTACCTGTTGGTAATGCCTGATGGCTGATAATAACACATACTTATATGATCCAATATGCAGAAATTAAGCTGGTCCCCAGCTAGAAATTTCATGCCTACTGATTTAATATTTGTAATACTGGAACATACTTAATTTGCAACCAGGTGAGAAAGGTAATCTCATCAACATGATTCAGTTACAAATCCTGCAGCTTACCTACAGTAGTGAACTATCTGCAGCTCATACTGTTGCAACAGTGTCAAAATTGTTTCTGAAGTAACCAACCAGTTTTGTTTATTGAACTTAAGGCCTTTCCTATGAAATGATACTGTCTTCATTAGGGTTACTACTAATGTGGAGAGACATAATGATCAAAACAACCCTTATAAAGAAAAAACATTCAATTAGGGCAGCTTACGTTTTTAGAGGTTAAGTCCATTATCCTCATGGTGGGACTGGGTAGCATGCTGGTGGACATGGTGCTGAGAATGGCAAAGCAGCTATGTCTTGATTCCACGGGTAACAGGAAGTGGTCTGAGAAACTGCACATGACTTGAGCATATATGGGACCACAAAGCCCACCTCTGTGTTGATACACTTCCACCAAAAAGGGATAACTCCCAATAGTGTCTTTCCCTATGAGAGTATGGAGGCCGATTTCTTTCAAACTACCACAGGGACCTATACCTGATACTGCTAATATGAACAAGAATCCAAGTCTAGATATGTCACAGGAATAGGAAAACAAATCTAACACTTATTTTTCTAAAAAACAGAAGTAAAATGACCCTTAATTGATCTAAATGCGTAGATCTCTCCACCCATATTAGAGAAGCTTCTTCTTGCTAGATAGGAATTAACCAAGAAACTCATAAATGGAAAATGTGCAGAGTGAGAGACTTTAGAATACTCAGTCCTAAATGGAACATTTTCATCAAAGACCTTCAAGGATGAGGAATCTATGTAAAAGAGGAGGCAGAAAAATTCTAAGACCAAGAAGTGATGTTTTCCAAGAAAACAGCATCTTCAGACACAACAAGTTTAAACATGTGAACTCACGGCAACATGCACAAAACCTGCAAAAGTTCAAGCAAGAATAAGTCCCAACACTGAGAAGGTGAAGCAAACACGGACTCCCAACCTTATTCAAGATACATTCTGCAATAGAGACCAGCTGGCAATGGGAAAATCAGTTTTCTCAAATTGGGTATATAAACACTTTAGGACAGACAACATGAGTATTTCTGTGGGCTTTTGTTTCAATTTGATTTGTTTTTACTCTTTTTTGGAGGGGTGTCTTATTGGTCTTTTGTTATTTATATTATTTTTTGTTTCTGTGTTTGGGAGTTATTTTTGCATTTTGATTCATTTTTGTTCTTCCTTTTTGAGGTTCTTATTGGTCTTTATTTTGAAAGAAGGAAGAAAAAGGAAAATATAGTCATATGGATAGAGAGGTGGAGAGTACCTAACATGAATTAGAGTATACATGAAATACATGACCAAGTACATTGTATGAAAATTTATTTAAGTTAAAAGTTAGGTTTTAACAAAATTGAATCTCTACACTGTGGAGATATGCACTCATGTATTCTGTTTTAACATAATCAGTGACTGAGTTATACCTATAATCTGAACATTGTTTAACCAGATGAAGGAGAATTTCAAGTTCATGTCCAGCCTGAGCTACATAGCAAAAATTTGACTGAACAAAAATGAACTGGAGATGCGATTCAATAATAGAACATTTGCCTAGTATAGGTTCTATCTGAAACACTATAAATAGACGAATAGATGAATAGGTAAATGATGATAGATAGATAGATAGATAGATAGATAGATAGATAGATAGATAGATAGATGATAGAGTAAATAATTTTTATTTAAATAATGAGGTAGAAACAGTATGAGGAGCTACAATATAATTATCACTGGTAATGAACTAAAAATTATTGAAACTGAGTATCAGATATAGGGCAATTTATTGCATTTACTTTGTAATTTTATATATATTCAAAGTTTTTGTTAAGAAAAGATTTCACAAGTTTCAGGTGAAACTTCAAAATAAGGATTTATGGAATGCAGAGAAGATTCAGAAGTTAAGAGCACTGACTACTCATTCAGAGAACCTGGATTCAATTTCCAGTAACCATACCATGCCTCACAGCTCTCTGTGACTCCAGATTAAGTTGATCTGATCTCTCCTGGCCTCCCCAAGCACAAAATATGAATGAATAAAAATCACCCATATACAATTTAAATTTAAATTAATTTAAAAAGTATTAGTGAGCATTTAATAATCATTTTGTGAGTATTTGAAATAATTTAATGTACATGTATTTGGAATTTTCAGAAACATGTAAAAATAAAAATATAATTGAACACATTTCTACTAACTCATTAAGGTTGAACTCACATTTTCCATATTAATTAAGAAATTCTGGGTTAGGCATAGTGGTATATACTTGAAATCCCAGGACCAAGAAGCAGAGTCATAAGAATCACAACAACTTCACAATGAATTTGATGTAGACCAGTCTCAACTACATAGCAAGTCTCAAAAGAAAGGGAAGGGAGGAAGTGTACAGATTTCTAATTGAGGAAGAATGCTTGCTCTGGATGCATGAGAACCTGAGAACCATTATCTACATAAAAACTAGACAGCTGTGAATGCCTCTATAATCAGAACACTGTGGATAGAAAAAGAAGGATGCCAATAATTCTTTGTCCAGCCAGACTTGCTGAGATGTTTCCAGTATAGTGAGACATCCCAGCTCTAAGCAATAAAGCTGAGAGCAATAAAGAAAGACATCCAACATTTTGTTTGTTCCTTATGTGCATAAAAATGTACAGGTACCTGTAATTACCTGCATATTCATTTCACATTTATGTATGACACAATGTACAAAGTAAATAAATATTTTTAAATCAAAACATTTCACTGAACATTCCATTAGAAAAGACACGTAATGAACTTATGTATTTCAAGCCATTACTATAAATAACTGCACCAACTTACATCACAATGAGGTGAGATCTATCAGTTGTAAAATACACTCTGATTTTGAGACTAAGATTTGGACAATAATTCTAAGAAATTTTATAGTCAATGAGGCTTGGAAGAACAATCTTTCCAAACAAGCTGTTAATCTTTATTTTGGTGTGTCCTTGGAAATCTATTAGGATACTTGTGTTATATATGGATTTGCAATTGCATATAGATACAATTGTATCTACGACTTTGTAAGTTGTATGTGTATTCTAGTCTCCATTATGTACCTCATTTTTCTATGTAATCTACAGTAAAATGTACTTTTTGTTACATCAATTTATCCCCAGTTCTTTCTTTATTGCATGTTTTATGAACTATAAACCATAGATTAGCTGCTGAAGTGATTGCTAATATTGTGGCTACAGTGACATCTGGTGGCAATAGTACAGAAACTATCTGATAATGACATTTCTTCTCTGTCACTGTTCATTTTATCTATAGAACCTTATTTTTCTGTTGTAACTATATTCAAGTAAGGTATTAAGTATACTCAAGATAATAAAAGTATTTTAGTACCATTCTGGCTACAAATGATAGTACCCATTAGTGGTTATCCTTTAGGCAGTGTGGCTAGCAAACATATTGAATCTATCATTTCAAAACTGTTACTAGATATGCAGGATTTCCCCCAGTTATTCATTTCTCAACTAAAGTTTTTAATCATGATTATAAAGGGCTTTTCCATAAAAATGGATGCACGTTGTCAAATTACATATATGTATACATATATATGTATTCATAAAATTTCTAAAATGTTTCACAATCATTAATCTTTAGCTTAAATGTATAGCATTTTATTGACTCTCAGGAAATGTTGTCTTAAATTATGAAGTTTCAATTTTGTCTTAACAATTTTTTTTTCAAATATCAAGCCAGGAATGGTGAGTTTTGATATCAAAACAGAGGCAGACGTATATCTTCAGTTCCAATCCATCCTGGTCTATGTAGTGAGTTCTAGTTGAGTCAAATCTAAACAGTAAGACCTTGACTAAAACAACAAACATTGTATGATTGCAGCAGTTAATGAACTTAATCATCTATAACTGATGGAGAAAATCAATACTTAATGGTACAAGAAACAGGTCATGGGGACTATTCCAAAACAATTTTATATGTTACAACAGATGATTAATAGCCACTTAAATATCAGATATTATATGCAGAAAAATCCCTTAGAAAAGAAACATCCTAAAATTCTACTTTCTTATTCTGTACTAATTACCACTCTATATATTTTCCCATCAGCACAAAGTCAAGAAAAACATTTTAATTTAAAAATCTAAAACCCCTAAGGAATGTGGAATATAGCTCAGTGATATAAAATTGTATATTATGAGTTCTAGGGTTCAATCACTGCTACTGAAATATAACAATAAAATTAGCAGTCCTTATTCATTCTTCTGAGGATATATTCTTTAAAGGACATGACAGTAAATTCTAGAATATTTACTGTTATCCAAGGTTTTTAATTCACACAGCAGAATTCTCTTTACAGAAATCAACTCTGTAAGTAATGATCTGTATCTTGACTTATTGAAATAATTTAAATCTCTAAGTATTTCTTAGCAAAGATAACATGTACAGGCAAAAAATTGTCCCCAATCCCAACTATTCCTACTTTTGAAGCCATTGTTTTTCTCTTTCAGCCATTACAGTTGGTAATAATAATATAAAATACTTAACTAATGGCAATAATAACCACGAAGCATGAAGGACACTTGCATAGATTTTGCAATCATCTAGTTTGATTGTTATAGCCTTGCTCTAGTGGTTTGAAAGATAAAGATACTCAAAAGGAGTGAAACAATTAGTAGATATAGACTTTCTGAAGAAAAGTATGTGCCACTGTGGGTGCAGGCTTTGAGTCTCTTTTGCTCAAGCTTCCTTTAGTGTGACAGACAGTATACTTTCTATTCCTCTGAGTCAAGATATAGGACTCTCAGCTCAAGCATCACATCTGCCTTCATACCACTATTTTTACCACCATGATGCTAATGGACCAAACTTCACAGACTGTAAGCAAGCCTCTCAATTCAATGTTTTCATTTTTAAGAGTTGCTACTGTCATGTGTCTCTTTATAACAATAAAAACCTGACATAGACAGAAGTTGGTACCAGGGACTGGAGTATTTTTTTGATAAGCTTGAACATGTGCTTATTGGGAGGAATTTGGAGTTTGGTAGTTTGGGTAATGAAAGCAGTGGAATGCTATAAGAGCTTCTTAGTGGAACATGTAAGGCGTCTGAGCTAAGAGTCATTGAACTATGGAAGGGTCACTCAAGTGGATTCAGAGAAGAAAAATTTTAGTGTGTTGCCTAGAGGCCATTCTTGTGACATTTTGGTGAAGGAAGAAGTTGCCTTTTCCCCTTGTCTGAAGAATCTTCCAGAGGCTAAAATAAATAGTTTTAGTGTAATTCCATCAGTAAAAGAAATCTCAAAACAGCCTAGTATAGACACCGTCATGTAGATATTAGTGACAATTCTAATGAAAATACATAATGAAAAGGAGAAAGTTGAGCAAGGAAAAATATTTGAGGAGAAAAAGTATAGCATAAATAATAAAAATCTTGGGACAGAAATTGGGGTTTAACCCGAAAACCAAATAAACAAGGCAACCAAGCCATTAGAGAAGTCTTACCTCTACCAAGCATGGGTGATCAAAAGCTAAGCCAATTTCGACTTCCATTTTATATTTCCTCTAGTACTGGGATTAAATGCATGTGATTCCCTTGGACTAGGATAAAGCCTCCTAGTCCTAGGTGAACCTCCACCACCTAGATTTGTTTCTGCTTGATCTTGTGTATCCCAGGGTGAGCTTAAGCTCACTGAAATCCATCTGACTCTAACATCCAAATCCTGGGATTAAAGATGTGTGTCACCATTGATTGACATCTAGTGGCTTTAGTTTTGCCTCTGGTCTTCAGGCAAGATTGATTCATCAAAATAAAAATAATTTACCACTAGGAAGAAGACACAAGAAAATGGACTAGAGCTAAATCCTTTATTCAAAGAGATAAATGGATTAAGAAATAGAATAAAGAGGCTAGTGATCTCAGGACAAGGTTCCACCCACCTAAATTTCCAACTTTTAAAGAAAAACTGAAAAAAAAAGCTTAGAGCTGGGTATGGTCAAGGATATCATTAATTCCAACACTTGGAGGGGAGAGTCTGGCAGATCTCCAAGTTTGAGGCAAACCTAGTCTGGACAAGCAAGCTTAGGCAGTGAAAAACAGAAAGCTGGTGAAGATATAAACAAACAGTGGGGACCTGTCATAGCCTCAGCAGGCAGTAGAACTCAGCTGCTTTGACCACCTGTTTCTAGCTTTAGAGTTAAGGATAGAAGAAAGGACTTATGGAGTAAACCCACTGAGGAGTGTCCCTGAATGGATGCCTATAGAGAGGCCATTGCGTGCGGCAGCGACAATCAAGTGAAACCTTGATTGTCTTGGAGAGCACAAGGTGTTAGAGATGACATAGTTGGGGGATATCTCCCAAGAAGAGCTGCTATCAGAGAGTGTAACCAGCCCAAAGGAAAGAAGTATGTTGCTGTCAACAAATCAGAACAGAGTTGGAGATCTGAAGCATATTTTTACATCAGACATAGAGCTGCACAGTTTGGAATTTGCTCAGGTGTTATTTATTTTTGGTCACCCTTTGGTCCAGTATTTCCTTACTATTATTCATTTCCTCCATTTTGGAATGGTAATATTTATCCTGTGTCATTATATGTTGGAAGTATGTGATCTGCTTTTTAGTTTTGATTTTCATAGAAGAATTACTTTTAAGAGATTGACATACATCTCAAAAAAAGTCTTTGGGCTTTGCAACAGTTTTGGACATTGAGATTTTTATAGACTATGGGGACTTTTGAAGCTGGACTGAATGCATCTTTGTTTTATGATGTAGTTATAAGCCTGTGGGAGTCAGGGAGTTAAATGTGGTGATTTTAAATACAATGGCCCCAAAAGGAAGCAGCACTATTAGAAGCTATGACTTTGTTGAAGAAAGTGCATCACTGTGGGGGGGTTGGCTTTGTGGTCTCTTTTGCTCTAGCTTCCATCTGTGTAACTGTTAGTTGTCAAGATGTAGAACTCTGAACTTCAGCACCACATCTGTCTGTCTGCTGCTATGCTCCCTGCCATAATGAAAATGAACTGTTCAACATCTGAAACTGTAAGTGAGTCCCCTCAATTCAATGTCTTCATTTATAAAAGTTGCCATGTTCATGGTATCTCCTTGTAGAAACAGAAGCTAAGACACATGCCATGCAGCAGCACTATCCAGTATCACACATTAACTGCAACTAGTCACTCCAAACAAGGTGAGACATTTTATCAGAATGTAAAGCAACTTTGTCCCTAAGCATAATCTTACCTAAAATTTTCAATGAGGAAGGGAAACAGTGTATTGGCTCTATTCTTGCTCAAACTGCCTACATGAATAGAGTCACTCGCTGCTTAATGGCATCTAAATAAAACAGACTGTACTATATGAAAGAAGAGGAGTGTCAGAATGCACTTGATGAAGTCAAATCATTTCTAACACAATTTATACTATCCATCTTAGTTATTTTTCTATTTCTATTAAGAGACAGTATAACTAAGACAACTTACAAAAAAAAAAAAAGAATGTTTATTGGGGCCCATGCTTCCAGAGGTTCGTGTTTATGTTAATCATGACAGGAAACATAGCAGCAAGTATGGCACTGAATCAGTAGTTAATAGAAAATACTCTAAACTACAATTTCGATGCAGAAATGGCTAACTGAAAATTATATGAGTTTTTTTTTATATACCTCAAAACCCAGCAACAGTGGCATGTGTCCTCCAAGGACATACTTCCTAATCCTTCTCAAATGTTTCCTAATAACTGAAGACTAAGCATTCAAACATTTTAGCCTCTGGTATTTAGCCTCATTCAAACTACTACATTCTACTTTCTAGTTTCCAAAGTATTGTTCCCATGCTATAATGCAATATATATTTATTCAAACTTTAAAAGTTCCCACAGTCTCAACAGTTTAAAAATCAAAAGTTTCTTCTGATAGTCTAGGCAATCAATTAATTGAAACATTATAAATTTAAAAATCCAATTATAGTCGTCATTTAATACCATTGACATCACACATGGAGGTATAGGTTTTGAAGTTTCCCCCTGCTAGGTTTCAGTCTTTCTTTTGTCCAGGCGATCTTTTACCTGTAACCATTTTAAAATTAAAAACCAAGTTAGAGGCTTCCAACATATGAAATTTATTTCAAAAGTGAGGAATAGGAGCAGAGCGAAGAAATACTTTATAAGTATAATTACTAATAACCAAGTGACAACATTAATATTAACTTCTCTTGAAATTTTCTTTGCCAATGAAATTGGTCCAAAATTCCTCAGTTTAGCCTAAGGCAAATTCTTAGGACAAGTTCAAAAAATACGCCACATCATTTGCCAAATAGCACAAGAATGGTCTCTAACCTAGACACATATTGCTCTTTCTGAAATTTCTTGAGCTAGAACTCCATATTCCACATTGCTATCAGTGTTATTGTTTTCCAAGGCCCTACTAGGATGGCCCAATTTTCTCCACTTAAAACATTCAATCATTTTTCTAGTCTAAAGTCACAAAGTCTTCCACATTCCTCAAAATAAGAGCATGGTCGGTCTTGTCACAACCGTAACATATCCCCTTGCACCATCTTTTGCTTAGTTTCTTTTCTATTGTTATGAAGAGATATCATGACCAAGACAATCTATAAAAGAGTTTTTTGAGCTCATGGTTTCAGATGGTTAGACTCCATGATCATCATGATAGGAAACATGGCAACAGGAAGCTTGTCATAGTGCCAGAGCAGTTGCTAAGAGATGATATTCTAATCCATGATTTGTAGATAGAGCTAACTGGAAATGGCATGAGTCTTGAAACCTCAAAACCCACTAGTGAAGCATATTATCCAACATGGCTATAACTTATAAACCTTTCCAAAAGTTTGAACAACTGGGGAACAAGTATTCAAATATGAGCTCCTTGGGACTATTCTCATTCCTACCACAATACCACCCAAATATTGTAAATGAATTAAATAGTAAAATCAATAATAAATATCTTTCCAGGCATGGTGGTGCATCCCTTCTTTCACAGTACAATGTGAGAGGCAGGCCAATCTCTAAGGTTGATATCAGTCTGATCTACAGAGAGTTCCAGGACAATCAATGATAAACAGAGAAGTCCAGTCTCAAAAAACTTAAATAAAAACAAAAAGAATGAATTTATTTTAAAAACTATTATGGACTCACAGTGACCATACATAAAATTTTTAAATAAATATTTTTATATTTACAAAGGAAAAATACTCCCACAAATATTTTATTTTCATGTGATAACAAAATCTAGATAGATACAAAAATATCATTGTATAAAGTAATCAATAAACATAAATTAAGTCAGTGGTCACATAAATTGTATATGGTATGGTAAAATGGCTTTGTTTTATTTTGTTTTGTTTGTTTTGCGTTTTTGAGACAGGGTTTCCCTGTACATTTGGGGTCTTACTGGAACTAGCTCTTATTGACCAGGTTGGCTTTGAACTCACAGCGATCTGCATGCTTCTGCCTCCTGAGTGCTGGGATTAAAGATGTTCACTACCACCACCAGTCAGCTAGATGTACAGATTCAATGACATTGTCTTAGTTTCCTCAGATCTCAAAAATTTTATGAAACAAAATATTCCTTAAAACTTAAAAGAACCAAAGAGAAGGAGTGAATACAAAAAAGAAAAAAAAATGTTGTTATTGGGACTATATAACTTGGATCCTTAAGGAATTACTCAGTGAAGAAATCCACAGGCACAATTGCTGATTTCTTTCATAGGCCCTTAATCTTTTAATACTCAGAAAAAGCAAACAAGTTAACCTTGCAATGATTGTTCAGATTAAAGCATCACTACTATTCAACACTGCCTTGGACAACAATGAGCCTTCAATTAAGAATGGAATTTTCACCCTTAAATAAACATTTTAGGTCTTGAATACCACCAACATCCAAGAGTAGAAAAACAAGAAAGAAATCTTTAAAAGTAGGTTTTTGGTTTCAGAATCAAAGAAAGGAGATATATTTGCCAATGATACATTCTATAATAGTTTCTCTAACAAAAAATGATTTTTTAAGATACATCAGGACCAAAAAATAGTAAATATCACCTAAAAGCAATAATATGGTTTCTTCTAACTTAGTTGCTTTAGTATCTTCAGGAATTCCAAAAGAAACAGTGTGCTTTTACATTCTTAATTCACAACAAAATGTAATCCACAGAATCTTTCAAAAGTCTTTGTCTTCATATAATTTGCAGCTGAATCTTCAGAAGAACAAAAATCTGTTAGTCAGAAGATTGTCAGTTCTACTTCTTAGGTGTAAAAAACAAAGACTCTATGAGGAAATGAATGAAATACTACAATATCAGTGAGTCAAGCAACAACTCTGTGAGGACTCCAATGTGAATAGTGCTTTGTCATTCTTGCCATATAAACGATGTTCACATTCCTCATATTTTCTTCCTCAAATTTGTGGTGGGCAGAAAAAGAAGTATTGGCAAGAATTGAAGGCTAAGATTTGAGGCAGATGCAGCACCAAAGGTTTAGTAAAACAAGGCTTACAAAAATATTAATAAAACTGATTTAATTCCAAATTTATTTCCAAATTTCCATGAGGAAAACGGCATTAACTTTAACATTGCTTCCTTATAGTCAACTATTATCATAAAGGCAAATTTGAATGATCCTTTTCATTTTCTAATTATGTTCAAGTGTGTGCATATTTGTACGAAAAGTTGAGTGAACTGTATACACTGTAAACAGCAATCAGATGCCAGAGAACAACCTCAAACATCATTCTCCAACTTCTCTGAGAAGAGAGCTCATGATAAGGCTAGACTGTCTGCTTGGGAACCCAAAGGGATCATCCATCTCCACCTCCTCATTTTTACTTTGGTGCTGAGACTCAAACTCAGGCCCTCATACTTGTAAGAAAAGCACTTTACCACCTGTCTTCCCAGTCCATAAAAAGTGTTTTTCCTAACTTGATAGCATAGTTTAATTATTAATGAAGCCTTCACTTATTAAAAAAAAACGAAAATCACACTTCAGAGAAGCCACAGTCCCATACAATTCTCAAGCATCCTAAGAGTTAAGAAGATTCTGATAGCATTCAAATTATGTAAATAAGGGTTATAATAAAATATTTTAAAGTCTGCAACAACAACATTAAGAATTTCTCTTACTTCTGCTTCTATATTAAAAATTTTAAGCCCAGAAAATTCAAGGTGAATGGTTAAGTCACCTTATGACTGGATAAATAATAATAAATAATAAGCAAAGACTTCTGTGATGGTTATAATTGCTTGTCTACTTGATTGCATCTGGAACTGAAACCTCAAAATTGAAGGCATGCCTGTGATGGATTATTTCTTAATTTGAAATTCCACTTCTATTCTTGATCTTTGTGGTGGGAAGTCACACTGTTCACCCAACTTTTAATTAATTCAGATTTAATCTGGGTCATTACTTCTCCTGAAAGCCTATATAATTAGATGGAAGAAGAAAGTTTATTTTCTTTTCCTGTGTAACCTTCTCATCTTGCTAGCAAGTCCTTTCATCACTGTCATTAAAACCTACTTCTTCAAGATTCCAGGATATAGTGAAGATGAGCTGAGACATCGAACCTTGTGGAATGAGCAGCTACTTGATTTTTAGACTTTCCCTTTACCCACAGCAATTGTTGGATTAATTGAACTATAGCTTGTAAGTCATTGTAAATAACAAACAAATCCTACATATATGTTATTTACAATGACTTAAATATATATGTATGATTTGTTTATTTTACATATATATATATATATATACACAGAAGGATTCACTCTATAAATTCTGTTACTCTAGAGAACTCAAGCTAATTACAACTTCTAAAAATATTTTCTTGAATTTATGAACTTGAATCTAACTGTCCTGACAAAAGTAGTCATATATTTTAAGTAATTCTTATGATTGTAACTAACAGTCTAAGGCTGAACATCCAAAGCACAACCTGTAAGTACTTAGAAATGGAGTCCCACATTTCACAGGATACATACTACATGGGTACATGAGCATTCATTTTAAAAGTGCCTTATCACAGAAGTGTACCCAAGATGATCTAAATTGAATCCTTAATCACATCTGTTTACTGAGAGATTTGTAAGTATTTAAGGTTTTATAATTTTATGGATATAAATGCCACAAGATAGAAGCACTGTTACAGTTGGTAACCAGCAGAGAGTTCCTCAATGTGAAATTTCAACATTGAACAGATAATAATTCTCCTAAAAGTTTTAAAAATTTAATGAAATTTTCAGAAAAATTATGCTAGAGCTATTTGCTGGTATTAAACTTTTTAAGTTTCTGATAATTAATAAAGACAGGTAAAAATAGTAAAACAAATTTAGAAAACAAAATGAAACACGACAAATATTGAGGGGATCTTTGGCCTAAAGTCTTGCAAAGTAATATGGTAATGTTACAGAGAGAAAGGCAATTCCAAGGGATATAAAGTGCTAAGAAAGAGAAGGAAGAATTCACCTGAGAACAGGGTATCTGGACCAGGGCAGCCTTTGGGAAGACAGGTATCTCTTGGAAAGAAAGAAGGATGTTCTTTAATACTGAAGGATAGGACGATTAATTCTAAATCTAGCCATCTAAATGTTTTGCATTATAACATTTGTTTCTTTACTTGCATGGTGGCATGTGTACATTCATGTGCCACAACAGTTATGTCTCAATCAAAGGATTACTGAATATAAGCATGGGTTAAACAGGTCTTGACCACCCTGGCTAATTTGTTCCAGCCTCCTTCTCTTCAACTAAGCCTTCCAGGAGCTGATTACAGAGATTGAATGTATATCACTTCTTCTGCATCTATCAGTTACTGGGTGTAGGTTTTATGATGACAATTAGGGTAGGCACTAATCTGATTATAGGGAAAGGCCAGTTCAGAAACCCTTTCTAGTATTGTTAAGAGTCTTAGCTGCGGTCATCTTTGTGGATTCTTGGGAATCTCCCCAATAGCCAGTTTTACCCTAATCCCATAATGAATCCCTCTATCAAGATATTATATTCATTGCTCCTCCTCTCTTTCCCTCCTCTAACTCGGCCTTCTCAAGTCCTCATGCTCCCATCCCCTATTTCTTCCCTTCCACCTCCCGTTCCTAGTTTACCCAGGATATCTTAACTAGTTCCCTCTCCAGGGAGACTTGAGGTGTGTCACTCTCTAGGTCTTCCTTTTTAACTACCTTCTCAGGGGTTGTGAATAAATGGATGGTTATTCCTTGTTTTACATCTAATATCCACTAACAGTCTTGTGTTCTTTACATATTTTGAAGATGAGTCCTGTGACAGATACAGGGTTGCTGAAGATCTTTTCCCATTCTGTAGGCTGCCATTTTGTCTTATTGATGATGTCCTTTTCCTTACAGAAACTTCGAGTTTCAGGAAGTTCCATTTATTATTTGTTGCTCTCAGTGTCTGTGCTACTGGTGTTATATTCAGGAAGTGTTCTCCCGTGCCCAAGCATTCAAGGCCATTTCATAGTTTCTCTTCTATCAAGTTCAGTATAACTGAATTTGTGTTGAGGTCTTTGCTTCTACAACAGCACTAGTTTCTGATGCTGCCATCTTGTTCTTTGCATTGCTGAATGTAGTCTTACACTGTGGTCTACTCATCTCTTCCAATAGTTGCATTTGGGGCCTGTGACTCTTATGGTGTTCTTCCATCAGCAGTATGGTGTATGAGGATCCTCAGGCTCTGGTGGTTTTTAATGTAACAGGGGATGTTGGGCTTGGGTAAGAAGTATGATGATGCCTGGTATCTCTTCCTCCAGGTGAAGGTGGGGCCTGCAGCTCTACTGGTCACCAATGTAGTAGGGGATTTTAGGGATGGGAAGGGAGGATGTTACTGCCTTGTCACTGGGTGGGTATGGTTGGTAAATGGTTGGGACAGAGGATGTGCTCCCAGGGTCTAGGAACAAGAAAGCCAGGCTCCAAATTAATTTTTAAATATTCTGTCAAGTTCCTATATAACCAAAATCCTTGAAAACCCCCTATCTGTGCATTTTTGTGGCTTATATAAACCACAAATTCTCAATATCCAATGCTATTTTCTCAAAGTCTGTATTAGAGAGATAGCCCTGTGTGACAGAATTAAAACTTGCATAAATGGACCAAAGAATTTGTATAATGGTCTTTTTTCTTATTCAGTAGGATTAACACTTTATTCAAAAAGTCATCTAAAAGGCCCCTTTCTTTTTAAAAACAAATCAAACCTGAAGGAAAAGGAGGAATTCGACCTTAGAACATTGTTGGTAATAAAGATTCTAATTGTATTTCAAAATATATCATAAATTATGTATGGAGGAGGGGACAGAATAATGTCCTACATAATTTTGAAAGTTTATGACTACAAACTGTACATAACTGTACAGAAACACTGTACTGTAGCTGAAAAGGGATTTTCTTACAAGACAGAGATGAATAATTCTGAAATCACTATTATGTACAAACTACTATGTATGAATAAAAATGCACTGTACATCTGTTGGGGGGGGGGGAGCCTAGACTGAATCCACAATGTAATTCTTGATTACAGTACTGATGTCATTGTAGAACCATTTAAAAGTACTAACAATTTTTATAGATACAGAAATAACTATAATATATACATATGCTTATATGTATAAATATATATGCTCACTATATGTTTAATATTTGCTTTATATACACATATACATACACATTTAGATTATTAGTATTTCTACATAGACAGAGATAACAAATTACACCAAATGCTGTAATTTGAAGGGAAAAAAGAACATTTGTTCACTGCTCATACTGAGGGCAAACTGATACAATCAGTATGCAAATAAGTGTGGAGGTTCCTAAAAAAGATAGAAATCAATCTACCACAGGATCCAGCTATATTACTACACTTGGGCATATACACAAAGACTTCATATCATTTTTTTCTGAGACAAAATTTTTCTGTGTAGCCCTTATTGTCCCAGTACATGCTCTATGGAACAGGTTGGCCTAAAACTCAGAGATCCTGCCTCAGCCTCTGGAATGTAGGTATTGACACCACCTAGCTGAATTTCACATTTTATTACATAAATATTTGCCCATTCAGATTCATTGCTCTACACAAAGTAGCCAAAAACTAAGAACTGCTTAGATGTCCATGAATTGATGAATGGATATAATAACAATACAATTGGAAATTACACAGCTATTAGGAAAAATAAAATTTGCTGGTAAACTGGGTCTTGAAACAATCATCCTGCAAAAGGGAACCTATACCCCTAAAAACAAACATTGCATGTTTTCCCCCCAAATGAGGAGGCTAGCTTTTATGCTTTAGATATGTGTGTTTTATTTAGAATATCCACAGATGTAGCATAGTTAGAAAGAGAACAGGGAGAAAGAAGGGATCTTCCAAAAAAATGGGAAATAGAAAATAGTGTTGGGAAGATATAAAGTGGAAATCTGAACAGGAATATTAAATGGAATACAGTATAGGAGGGCAGAAAAGAGGAGTGAATTTGTGGAGAGACTGCTTCTGAAAACCCATTTTGGAAATCCACTCATGTAGAAGTATTCTAAAATATATAAATATATAAAAGGAGTTTATGTTAGCTAGATCCTATAGTGTGGAACAATACCTTAATTAGGCATAATATATTATCATATAAAATCCCCAGTACCAGAAAATGGTTTTGTCTTTATTGCTTGTTCACCAAAATGGTCCCATAGATATTACACTCCCACCAGTGTTACAGACCACAGTATCAATGCCATTGATTACAACCTCCATTTGACAGTCAGAATGTACTCATAAAAGTACCACATATATGTCAAAAGTTGGAGCAGTGCACAACTGTTGCTCAAAGGAAACTTATTCACTGTTGACTGCTACGGTGGTAGGGTTTATATCAAACTGACATAAGTTAGAGTCATTTTGGAAATGTAAGCTTCAGTTAAGAGAATGCCTCCATAAGAATGATCAATGCACAAATTTAAAATGCATTTTATTAATTGATTGTTGATGTGGGAGATCCCAGCCTACCATAGAGGGTGCCACCCCTGAGATGATTGTTCTGGGTTATATAAGAAAACAGGCTGAACACACTATTAGGAACAAACAAATAAAGAGCATTTCTTCAAGAGTTTTTGCATTCAGTTTCCAGACTTAAGTTCCTTTCTTAATTTTCACCTATGATTGATTATGCTGTGGAACTGTAAGATAAAACAAACCATGTTTCTTTTGGTCATGATATTTTATCACAGTAATAGAAACATTAACTATGCTAGGATTCATAAAGGAGTAATAGAAATGTTCTCACTAGTTTTATGTCAAATTGTCACAAGGTAGAACCATTTGAGAAAAAAAAATAACTCAACTGAGAAAATTGATAAGATCAGATTCTGAGAATTTTCCTAACAAGTAATTGATTTGAGAGTGTCCAACTCAATGTTGACAGGGCCACTATTGAGATAATATTTCTAGATTCTATAAGAAAATAGCAGGTTGCGCAAACCATGAGGAGCAAGTCAGTAAACATCACTCTGCTGTGGCCCAGCATGAAGGTTGTTTCCCTATTTGAGTTCTTATCCTGACTGTCTTCCATATTGAACTGTGATATGGAAGAGTAAGAAAAGTATATATTTTACCCTACAACATGCTTTTGGTCATGTTGTTTCAACACAAAAGTAATAAGGTACCTAAGACAATAAGGTACTGAAGGAGAAAATAATCATCAATATCATTTAACTATTAACCTTGCATGCTACAATAATATCCTGCCAAACATCAAGGCATGCCCATTTGTATAATAGTAGTGATAAGAATATGGGAATAACCAACTCCTTTGTTTGTATTCAGGTATTGCTCCATAAGATGGAACCCATACCAGACAAGGTCAGTGAAGCCAAGAACTTGAGGGTAGATAGATGCTAGGGGAAATGTGCTATTATTATTCTACTAAATGAATGCAGCAATAAAGTCACTTCTACTAACATAACACTATATCATTAGTAAGACAATTGCTTAGCAATAATTAGTGAAGTTTCTTTTTGAGAAGATAATGACTAATCCAGAAACCCATAATTTGTCAACTTTGAAAGAATAAGAGATTTTTGAGCACACAGATTTAAATGTATATATCACAACCATCCCTTCAAGACTCAGTGATATATGAAAAAAGAGTGTGTGGAAAGATTATAAAAGTCAGAGGTGGCAAATAATGTCAGGGAAACAACAACTTTCCAGACAAAGTGGGGCAGATACACATGTGAACTCACAGACTGTGATGACATGCATAAGAATTTTTCAAACTCAAGGCAGATAAAGAGAGTCCTTTCATAGAAGAGGAAAATGGGCACAAAGTCAGACTTCTAATCAAGGTGCTTATAATATATTAAGAAATACAGGTTGATAGATAATCATCCATAATAGTCAAGCTTGTAGTCATGTTAGTTAGATTTTCTAGATGTACAGAGATGTATTTCAGATAGATAGGTATTCTTCAAACCTTTCAAAGCCTACAAAATATGATATTTAAAATGTTTTAAGAAGTTAGGACTTTTCATGACAGAGACATGTCTGCTCCTGGCAACACCAGTTACTTCAAGAGGAAGATGAGCATCAAAGAAGCTCCTTATGGAGTTTGCTAGCCATTTGGGCAATACACTGCTCTTGCCTGGACTGCTTAACTGGACATGCAGGACCCACAGAGAAATGACTGCTGAACTCGCCTAAAGGTGAGACAATCCTTCAGGCTTTCTGCTTCATGAAAGAGTGTGTTAGACATTCTGCCAGACACAGAAGAAATTGACTGACAAACTGTCTTTGAAATTTTCTCATTCATGAAAAAGTCTGTCAGATACTATTGGCTTGTAGGCTGAAGATAGATGCCCAAATTACACAGAAGAACTATGGATGACTGTCCAAGCAGCAAGAAGTCTCTGTCAATTCTAAAGATTTGGAAGTTGCTTACAATGCACTTCCTGTTAACTTAGGTAATATTATATTTTTCTGGAGTCTTTGATGGAGTTGAAGAGTGGATAGTACTAATATAGTTTTCCTTAGTTATGATAAGAGATAAAGTAGATATAAGTATTGTAACTATAAATTTTTCTTGATACCTGTTTTGTTATATTTAAGTTAACTATTTTAATGTTAAAATTTTCCTTTTCATTTAAACAGAAAAGGGGAAATGTTGTGGGATTCCTCTCTGTATGTTGTAAATATCATTGTTTAGTAAAGAAACTGCTTTGGGTCTATAGCAGAGCTATAAGGGAACAGAGAAAGCCAGGGAAAACTAAAGGGAATGTTGGGGAAAAGGAGATGGAACCAGAGAGAAGTCATATAGCTCCGCCAGAGACAAATGCTGTAACTTTAGCCAGTAAGCCACAGCCATGTAGTGATACACAGATTAATAGAAATAGGGTAAATTAATTTTAAGAGTTAGCCAATAATAAGACCTAGAGCTAATGGGCCAAGCAGTGTTTTAATTAATATTGTTTCTGTGTGATTATTTCAGGGTTAAGCAGTGGGGAACTGCTTATTAGCGGCATTATTTCAACACTCCCTTCCCTACACTTAACTCCCCCACCCTACCCCCATCCACACCTAAGAGAGGGTAAGGTACAATACTTTGGGGAAGGTCCAAGGCCTTCCATACTATATCTAGGCTGAGAAAGTTCTCCATCCAAAGAAGTTACTTCAGTATGATAATTTCAAGTCTTGAGCTTGTAATTCAATAATTACAGTCTATAGTATTTTATGTTTGAAACCTAAACAATTGTTTATTAAGAATTTCAAGAATAAATTTGGAGGTCAACTTAAGACATTTAAAGCTTTACACTCCTCTCCAAAAAAAATACATTCTTTGTCTTGCAACAACATGTTAATAAATTCTAACATTCCTGCATAAACAGAACTTGCTTCAGCAGGAATTATGAGGATATAAAGGGTACGTGACCATACATAAACTGTATTAATAAAAGCAAATACTTGGCATGACACCAAATATATATTGGGATCCCAGTTAGCATTCACTCAAGCCAAAGTGAATGGACCCTATAAAGAGAACACATTAATATTCCTTCCAGTAGAGAAATCAAGATGGGTCTTAACTTGATATAGCAAAGCTGTGTATCCTGTAAACAGAAAGAATGTGTGCAGTACTTTCCAAGTCAAATTTTATTAGTATTTTACAACCCAAACTCATATTCAATAAATGTGTACTTTAGATCTCATTTTATGCTGTTTGATATCCAAATGCAGTCATATTATCAAAAATTATGATTTTCACAGAAAGTATTTTAGTTTGTAAATGTATTTAAAAATATGAACATATTATTATTAAAAATAAATCTGTATGGGGAAAAAAAGAATCCAAAAGTAACCAATTAACTAAAAGAATAAGAGAATAAAAAAAAGACAGACGAAGGGGAAGAACAAAAATTTATGCAATTTACTGAAGAATGGTATGGGAAAGGAGTATGACAGGCAGAAGCAAAGGCATAAAGGAAAGTAGATATTGCTTGTGACAAGGAGTGGTTGCCTCCTTATGCCCCCAGCCTCACTGGAAAGGATAAAATGAGAGAGGGGAAAGGGACACAAAAATGGGCTCCATCTTTGCCAGGAGGAAATGAATATAAATTTGGGTGGTGCCAGACAGAGACAAAGGAAAGTTCAGGCCTCTGATCCTCTTGGGGTTGTCTACAAACCTTCTGGGACAAGATTTGTTAGGACAAATGGATGCCATTATTACGACTGACCATGTTGACTTTTATGATGATAAAACTGAGCAAGGTGTCATCAGGCAGACACCTGGATTCACCCCCAGAAGTAGAGACCACTGCCCCCAGGATCCCCCAATAGGTGGTCACCTGGTAAGCTGGTATGGGTGGAGCAGTAGTCATTACCTGAACTTGAACTTAAGATGCACAAGGAAGTCGCCAGAAATCTTCTTAAAGAAGGAGGAATAAAACCCTAAATGAGCCCCTGGAACAGCCCTTTGTTGGTGATACGTAAGCTTAATAGGATCTGGAGAATGTTACAGGAACTATGAGTAATCAATGCCTGTATGGAACTAGTAGGGTCCCTTTAAGGGGCTTACCTGGGGTCCCAGCAATCCCCTCCAAGTTTCACATCACTGTAATTGTTCTAAAGGACTGTTAAGTCTCAATTCCTCTTCACCAGGAGGATTGTGAAAAGTTGACCTTTTCCATTCCTACAATTAACTACTCTCAGACCTGATGAGAGATGCAAATGGGCTGTTCTCCTTCTGGGGATGGCCAATAGTCTGACCTTGCACCAACAATAGTTATATAGCATCCTCTTTCCTTATTTTGACAAAGATAATACCCTCCTATATGTTTATATGGATGGTCTAATCTTTGGGCATTTGGAGGAATAAGGGCTAGCTCCCTGGGTAACCATTATTGTTGATATCCTCCAACAACATGGCTTTAAAATAGCCTCAAACAAAATACAAAAGATACCCCCATTTCATATATTGGGATCCCAGTTAGCATTCACTCAAGCCAAAGTGAATGGACCCCAATTAATCCTGCCTGAAACTCTCATTTTATTGGGATTAAAAAAGATATTTGGGGAAATGAACTGGGTTGCCTTTAGAGACTCGGAGACCAGGTTGCCTTGGTTGCCTTTAGAGACACAAAGACTAGATGTATTATATGATTTCCTAAAAGGGGGACAGCATTATGAGATCCAGGCATTCACTGAATTCATCAATAAGCTCCATCAGGCTTCTATGGTGAGATATAATCCTAACATTCCAATTCAAGGCTGGATACTATTAAGAAAAAAGACTATGCTGGCTTCCATTGTTCATCAACCACCACCTCTCGAACGGGTATACACAACACTGGGGGGCACTCCCAGAGTGTAGTTTCTAGTCAATTAAATAGCTGATATAATCATAAAAATCAAGAATACGTCCCTCTGACATTATGGGAAAGATCCCTCTAAATTAACAATTCCATTTAAAAATTAAGGATTTAGAATGGGCAGCCAGACATTGTTCTCAATTGGACCTCACCCTGGAGGGATTTCAGGAGGACCCTGAACACCCACTTTGGGGAGTCCTGGACAATGATGCTGTATCAATAACTACACTGGAGAGTCTACTTAGTCATTTCTTCTAGGCCCCTGCCCCAAGCATTCACTATTTGCACACAGGATGGGAAGAATGGGACCACCTTTGTAGTTTTCTCTACAGGGGGCACCAAGACAAATATTACCAAAATTATTCCTTGTGGGGGATCAGCTCAATATAAGGAAATGATGGCCATATATATTACCCTACAAGAGGTTTCAGAACCCTGCAACCTCTATTCAGATATCTCTTATGAGGTAAACTTACTGCTACATTTACCCTATGCCTATATCAAATTGGATGCTAATCCTATTTCCAGCTTGATGATACAACTCAGATTTCTTTTAGAAGGTAGGGGGAAAAAAAGCATATATAGTCAACATTTTGGAGGACAACAAACCTTCCCTGTCCTCATATCCCAAGGGAATATTGTTGTGGATGCTGCAGCTTCAGGGGCCTTTCTCATAGAGGTCTCAACTCTGCCCATACAAGATGCTACCCAAATGCATGACTTATCTCATGTCAACTGGAGAGGACTCAAATACCTATACACCCAGATCCCTGCAGCAGAATTAAAGAGAATTTTTCATACATGTAAGACTTGCCAACAGTTTCTCCACACCCTTTTCTTACTAGGGCCTGGGTGAACCCAAAAGGGTTAGGACCCAATATCATCTGGCAAACATATGTAGCACATTATCCTCCATTTGGCAAATTAAAACATTTTTGTGACCATAGATACATACTCTAAGGAAGGCAAGCTGAGCTATTGACCACTCAGGAAAAGGCAGCTGATGCCAAAACCACTTCTAACAATGTTTTGCTACATTGGGACTATCACAACATGTTAAGACCAACAACGGCCCCTGTTTTATAAGTAAAATATTAAAAAAAATCTTTCAGAAATTGAATGTATCCCTTACCACCAGGATCCTATCCAACCTTCAGGGTCAAGCAATTGTTGTAAGACATCATCAATATCTCAAAGGGGTCCTTATAAAACAATAAGGGGGAGAAGTCTCCCCCATCTATAACTGCAAAAGGCACTATTAACCATCAATATTTTAAATTTTCAAAAATTAGATGAAAAAATAGATTCCAGAAACATTGGGGATCCCTACAAACAAGGCCCTGCCTAAAGGTTAGGTAGAAGGATCCTCTCATTAACCAATGGAGGGGCTTACATCCCTTGCTGACAAAGGACCAAGGATATGGATGTGTCTTCACAAACAGAGGGGCAATGCCAATATGGCTATGAGATTATAACTTAAAATTTCTCCCTTCCCCTTAGGACAATGGAGAAGACCAAGATGACCAAGAAAGAAAGAAAGAAAGAAAGAAAGAAAGAAAGAAAGAAAGAAAGAAAGAAAGAAAGAAAGAAAGAAAGAAAGAAAGAGATTATCATTGACAACCGTTAAATTCAAACACAAGAAAAGAAAAGAAACCACTGCCCAAGGAAGACTGCTTCTTGAGGAAAGTGTTACCTGTTTTTCTATTACAGACAACCCTCCTTGAAGTAATCATGTTAACTCTTCTCGTGGGGATTAAGGTCCAGACAGCAAGCCCCCACCAACCACACAAGGTAATGTGGATCTTGTCAAACACTGGCACTGAAGGGATCCTAAACCAGGCTTTTCAGATGACAACAACCTGGACGTGGTGGCCTGACCTGATGTTTGAACTCTGCGATTTGGTGTGTGGGAGCTGGGACTTGGGGAGACTGGATTCTGGGGATCTAAGGGAGACCTGAATGTGGAGGCTCTTGGTTATGCATGCCAACCCAGGCATCTTATCCTAATGAGCCTGGGTATTCTAATGTCCTTAGGAGACTTGCTCTCTTGCAGAAACCCTTTTATGTATGCCCAGGATGCCATGGGGCTGCCTCCACTATTAGAAACTGAAGGATGTTCTTCCTGGGGATGTGAACAGATTGGGCTGGACATAATTAGAAAAGACAGAGACTGATTTACATTATTTAGAAAAATCTTTGGATTCCTTAGCAAGGATAACTTTACAAAATTGGAAAGGCTTGGACTCGCTGTTTATAGAACAGGTACAAATTTGCAGCGCACATGGGAAGGAATGTTTGTTCTATGCTGAACATTCTGGGATAGTTACAAGAATCCAAGATGAATTAAGAAAAGATATTGATTCATTTAAGTCATGGACCCACTATGAGACCTGGTTTAATTGGTCCCCATGACTTACCACACTCATCTCTTCCCTAATTGGGCTTATGGCTATTTGTTTATTGATCTGTCTTTTTGGTCCATGTATTCTCCAATGGCTGAAACAAGCATTCAAAAAACAGATACAACAAACACAACCTAAGGTCCTTTGACTACATTATGATAGGCTCAATACAAATAATGGTGTTGTGAGCATGGTTAAACAAATGCATTTGTAGTATGATTGAGCAACTTTTGGGTATATGCCCAAGAGTAGTATTGCTGGGTCCCAAGATAGGTTGATTCCCAATTTTCTGAGAAACCACCATACTGATTTCCAAAGTGGTTGTACAAGTTGAATTCCCACCAGCAATGGAGGAGTGTACCCCATACTCTGCATCGTCTATAGCATAAGTTATTATTGGTATTTTTTCTTGATTTAAAATACATTATTTTTTAAAACAATAGCTGTTGTAATAGGAGTGGTGGGGCTGCATCCCCAGCACTCCAGCCGCCTGCTAGCTTATGCCCCGAAATAATTACACAGACACTGTATTCTTTTAAACACTGCTTGGCCCATTATGTCTAGCCTCTTCTCGGCTAACTCTCACACCTGGAATATCCCATTTCTAATAATGTGTATAGCACCCCTAGGTTTGCTTACCGGGAAGATGCTAGCCTATATCCATCCTGGGTCAGAGCTTCATTGATCGCGTCTGCCTGGGAGAGGGGAGCATGGCCTCTGAGCTCACTTCCTCTTCCTCCCAGCATTCTGTTCTGCCTACTCCACCCACCTAAGGGATGGCCTATCAAAATGGGTGAAGGCAGTTTGTTTATTACCAATGACCTTCCTCCATCAAATAGCAATTTTTTATTGATTTATAAATAATACCATTCAAAATTTCCACTTCCTCCCCTCCTCCCATTTTCCTCCTGCTCTGCCACTCACCCTCCCCCCCCCACTCCTAAGACTAAGCAAGGTAGCCTGTCCTGTGGGAAGTCCAAGGCCTTCCGCGTCCATCCAGGCTTAGGAAGGTGCGAATCCAAACACACTAGGATCCCAAAAGTCAGTATATGTATGCTGTAGAAACAAATCCCAGTGCAATTATCATTGGCTTCTCAGTCATCCCCAATTGTCAGCCACATTCAGAGTCCAGTTTGATCACATGCTCGTTCAGTCCCAGTCCAGCTGGATTTGGTGAGCTCCCACTAAATCAGGCACACTGTCTCAGTGGGTGGACCAACCCCTCACGGTCCTGACTTCCTTGCTCAAATTCTCCCTCCTTCTGTACTTCAATTGGACTTTGGGAGTTCAGTCCAGTGCTCCAATGTGGGTATCTATCTACATCTGTTGCAAGATGAAGGTTCTATGGTGATATTCAAGGTAGTCATTCTGACTACAGGACAAAGGCAGTTTAGGCACCCTCTCCTCTACTGCCCAAAAACCTAGCTGGAGACATCACATGCACACCTGGAAAACCCTCTAGAGACAAGCCTCTTGCCAACCCTAAAATGACTCCCTTAATTAATATATCTTCTTCCCTGTCCCATATCCGCCCTTCCTCCATCTCAACAATCCCACTCCCCAAGCTGTCCCCAAACCTCCCCTTTTCCTTTTTCTCTCCCCCCTCTCCTTCCCCATACCCAACCCCCACCCACATGCTCCCAACTTTTGCCTGGTGATGTTGTCTGCTTCCAATTTCCAGGAGGATCTATATATGTTTTTTTTTGTGTGTTCACCTTATTATTTAGTTTTTCTAGGATCATGAAACTATAGGACCATTGTCCCTTGTTTATGGCTAGAATCCACTAATGAGTGAGTATATACTAATGAGTGGGTCTGGGTTATCTCACTCAAGATAGTGCTTTCTATTTCAATCCATTTGCATTCAAAATTCAAGATGTCATTGTATTTTATCACTGAGTAATACTCTAATATGTAAATGTGCCACACTTTCTTTATCCATTCTTCCATTGAGGGGTATCTAGGTTGTTTCCAGGTTCTGGCAATTACAAATAATGGTGCTATGAACATAGCTGAACAAATGCTTTTGTAGTATGATTGAGTATCTCGTGGGTATAATCCCAAAAGTGGTATTACTGGACCCTGATGTATGTTGACTCCCAATTTTCTGAGAAACCACGACACTGATTTCCAAAGTGGTTGCACAAGTTTACATTCCCACCAGCAAAGGATGAGTGTTCCGCTTACTCGACATCCTCTCCAGCAAAGGCTATCACTGGTGTTTTTGATTTTAGTCATTCTGACAGGTGTAAGTTGGTATCTCAAAGTTGTTTTGATTTGCATTACCCTGATTGCTAAGAAAGTGAAACATGTCCTTAAGTATCTTTTGGCCATTTGAACTTCTTCTGTTGAGAATTCTCTGTTCAGTTCAGTACCCCATTTTTTTAATTGAGTTATTAGAGTTTTAATGTCTAGTTTCTTGAGGTCTTTAAATGTTTTAGAGATCAGATCTTTGTCTGATATAGAGATCGTGAAGATCTTCTCCCATTCAGTAGGTTGCCTTTTTGTCTTAATGGCTGTATCTGTTTTGAGGTTGAGGTGTGTTTCTTGTAAACAGCAGAATGTTGTACCCTGTTTTCATATCCATTCTCTTAATTTGCACCTTTTATAGGTGAATTTATTCCATTGATATCAAGTGATATTAATGACCAGTGGTTCTTAATTCCAGTTATTTTTTTGGTGGTAGTGTTTGTGTGTTTCCCTTCTTTGAGTTGTGCTGGTAGAGGGTTGTCAGATGTCTGTGCTTTTGTGGGTGTTGTTGTCTTCCTTGGACTGTGGTTTTCCTTCTAGTACTTTCTGTAAGGCTGGATTTGTGGCTACGTATTGTTTAAATCTGCTTCTGTCATGGAATATCTTGTTTTCTCCATCAATGGTGAAAGAAAGTTTTGCTGGGTATATTAGTCTGGGCTTGCATCCATGGTCTCTTAGTTTCTGCAGCACATCTATCCAAGACCTTCTAGCTTTCATGGTTTCCATAGAGAAGTCAGGTGTAATTCTGATAGGTTTCCCTTTATGTTACTTGACCTTTTTCCTTTGCAGCTCTTAATATTCTTTCTTTATTCTGCATGTTTTGTGCTTTGATTATTTTATGGTGAGGGGATTTTTTTTGATCCAGTCTATTTGGTGTTCTGTAAGCATCTTGTACCTTCATAGGAATATAATTCTTTAGGGTGGGAAAATTTTCTTCTCTAATTTTGTTTAATATATTTTCTGTGCCTTTGAGCTGGAATTCTTCTTCTTCTACCTCTATTATTCTTAGGTTTGATCTTTTCATTGTGTTCCAGAGTTCCTGGATGTTTTATGTTAAGAATTTCTTGGATTTGCTGGTTTTTTGATCAATGAGTCTATTTGCTCTATAATATCTTCAGCGCCTGAGAGTCTTTCTTCTATCTGTTGTATTCTGTTGGTTATACTTGTCTCTGTAGTTCCCGTTCTTTTACCCAGATTTTTCATATCCAGCTATCCCTTCGTTTGTGTTTTCTTTATTACCTCCATTTTGGTCTTCAAGTCTTGAACTGCTTCCTTTACCTGTTCGGTTGCTTTTTCTTGGTTTTCTTGAGTATCTTTGAGGAATTTATTAATTTCTTCTTTCTGTTTGTCTTTTCTTCCATTTCTTTAAGGGAGTTTTTCACTTTCTGTTTAGAGGTCTCCATCATTTTCATAAGGTTACGTTTAAAGTTGATTTCTTCTACTTCTGAATTAGGGTGTTCAGGTCTTCCTGTTGCGTGTTCACTGGATTCTGTTGTTATCATGTTGCTTTTCAGGTTGTTAGAGAAATTCTTGCATTGGTGCCTGCCCATGTCTTTCTTCAAATGAGGCCAGAAGTGTCTTGGTGTCTTGATCCAATCTTTGCTGTGGCTGACTGTGTACTTGGGGGTTTTTTTGGTCTGCCCTCTCTTAGTCCCCCTCAGCACTGGAGCTGGTTTTCAAATCCCCTCCATTGAAGCAGGCTGTACTGGTGGACCTAAGGACCCTGCAGATGAAAAGGAGTGTTTGGGGGCAATATGAGATGGGGTAAATAAAAAAAAAGCCAGTAGCTGCGAAGATGCCCCACTGGATGGCCAGAAAAGTTTAGGGAATTGGAGGGGGCCTGGACTCCATTCCCTGGGACCACCCAGTGGGGTGGCCAGTTACTCACCACTCCAGATGGATCTCCTCAGTACAGGAGCAGGGCCTCTTGCTGGGCTCCAAGCATTATTGGTGTTTTTGAACTTAGCCATTCTGATTGGTGTAGGATGCTATCTCAGAGATGTTTTGATTTTCATTTCCCTTATGGCTAAGGATGTTGAACATTTTCTTAAGTGTCTTTCAGCCATTTGAGATTCTTCTCTTGAGAATTTTCTGTTTAGTTCTGTGCCCCATTTTTTAATTGGGTTATTTGCAATTTTTAGGTGTAATTTCTTGAGTTCTTTATATATTTTGAAGATCAGTCCTCTGTTGTGGAATTGGTGAAGATCTTTTCCCATTCAGTATGCTACTTTTTGGTTTTATTGACTATGTCCTTTGCTTTACAGAAGCATCTCAGCTTAAGGAAGTCCCATTTATTTATTGTTGCTCTCAGTATCTGTGCTACTGTGGTTATATTTAGGAAGTGGTATCCTGTATCCATGTATTGAATGCTACTTCCCACTTTTTTTTTCTGTCAGGTTTAGCATGTTTGGATTTATATCGAGATTTTTAATCTATTTGGACATGAGTTTTGTGCATGAGGATATATAAGGATCTATTCTCATTCCTTTAAATTTTGACATTCAGATATGCTAGCACCTTCTTTTGAAGATGATTTCTTTTTTCCATCGTTCATTTTTAGATTTTTGTACAAATCAGGTGTTCATAGGTTTGTGGATTAATATCTAGGTCTTCAATTTGATTGTACTGACCTATAACCTGCAAAGAATTAGAAACTGTCATTGAAAGCCTCCCAATGGAAAAAAAAGCCCAGGGCCACATGGTTTCAGTGCTGGATATTACCAAAACTTCAAAGAAGAGCTATACTCCACAAATTGGTCTACATATTGGAAACAGAGCAAACCTTGTCAAGCTGTTTTTATAAGGCTACATTTACCCTGATACGAAAACCACACAAAGACTCAACAAAAAAAAATTACAGACCAATCCCACTCATGAACATTGAGGCAAAAACACTCAATAAAATATTGGCAAACAGAATCCAAGAACATCTGAAAAAAATTATCTACCATGATCATGTTGGCTTCTTCCCAGACATGTAGGGATGGCTCAACATAGGAATATCTATCAAGGTAATACATTACATAAATAAACTGAAAGAAAAAATATGATCATCTTATAAGATGCTGAAGACGCATATGACAAAATCCAAGACCCTTTTATGATAACAGTCTTGGAGAGATCCGGGATACAAGGAAAACACCTATACATAATAAAAAACAATATTACAGCAAGCTGGCAGCCAACATCAAGTTAAATGAAGAGAAACTCAAAGTAATCCCTCTAAAATTAGGAACAAGACAAGACCATCCATTCTCTCCATATTTATTCAACATAATTCTTGAAGTTCTTGGTAGAGCAATAAGGCAAGAAAAGGAGATCAAGGGAATTCAAATTGGAAAGAAAGAGATAAAACTTTCATTTTTTCAGATATATGATAGCTTATACTATCATATCATCGTTTTGGGATATAT
>NW_026067934.1:1553002-1556603 GCF_014885135.2 Alexandromys fortis | reverse complement strand
GTGATGTCTCTCCTGGTGCCTGGACCGGAACTCCTTGCTGCTAGGTGTCTCGTAAACAAAGGACCTACCTAGCTTGCTGCAGGCAGGCTAGTGGGGACAAAGGAGCTAGCACCCTCCCGTTTGCCCTGCCGATTCGGATTCGGTCCTAGAGCCCGAACAGGCTGGGCTGGGAGATGTTATGTGGTCAAAGAGGGAAGGGAGTCAGATGGAGGCGGGGGTAGGGTTGTGGATGCAAGCTGGGTGGAGTAGCAAGAGAGAGGAAGTATCGGGCAGAGTAGCCCCTGAGGATGACCAGGAAGTCGTCAAGTAATATTTAAATTGTATTTAGACATCTGTAAATAATTAGCCTAAAGTGATGATGTATTTGGGGTAAAACACAAAGATTTTTTTATGATTTAAATGGATGTATTAAATTGTGAGGGAATTATATTGTTTTATAAATTTATAATATTTTTCAAATTTATTATTTCTCATAAGAATGGTTCAAAAGAATACCTGAATCCTATAATTTAACTTTTCTCATTTTATTTAATATTTGAGCTATGCTTTCAACCATGGTGCTAAATTATGTATATAAATTTCATGTAAATTTATGAATCTCCTTTTATTTTTCTGAAATATATTGTTCATCCCAACAGTACGCAATGGAAGTATAAATCTGTTGATCAGAGTCACTTTTCAGAATATCCACTTGTAAAAACATAGTATCTGGGTGGACAGATAGCTCAGTGGTTAAGATCACTGGCTACTCTTCCAGGAACTGTTCGATTCCAGCACCCATGTGTCAGCCAAAAAGTGTAACTTAAGCCCCAGGATATCTGAACCACACACCCCTACCTATTTAATTGTCCTACACAGAGAATACACACCTGTGAACAGGCATACATACATGCAGTCAAATGTCCATCCATATACGTGAAATAATAAAAAAAAATTTGAAAAAATGCAGTATCTTGACTAATAGAAAAAATAAAAAAGAAGAAAACAGAGAGCCTTCTTCCTATGAGTAAGGTATCAGGGAAAAAATAATTTAAGGAAACATTCATTTACATGAAATGATAAGCCTTACATCACCCAATCAATACTAAAGAAAGGATAGATATTTTTTACATAATGAGACATAATTCATTTTGAATAGCTGTGAAGATAGTGTGGAACCCAATGTGGAAAATGTAAAACCTGATGAGCAATAATGTAACATGCTTTTAAGCTATCGTTTTGTGGCATAGAATGATGGAGTTCACTTGAGTTCATGGAGAGCTTGGTCACTTGTAGATTCCAGGAAGCTAGACATGCACAAAAGAACCTGTACTGAAAAATTTAATAGGATCAAGAGACTATATTGACATGTCTAGTTTGGGAAGTTACTACTAAGTTATTAAGTAAGTGAATTATATGAGCAGCAATTCTCCAAAGATAGATATCAGAAATCAAAAAACAGATAGGCACATTATTGCCACTATGATGTTAATGACCAAAGTGAAACACATATATTTCAGTCTACATATACTTACAAGAATACCAGTTTTATACCAAAATCAAACCATATTTGTTTGTCATGTCCTGTAATCTCTAGTGAACTTAAATATTTATATTAAGGTACAAGTTAGCAAGTCTTTAATAATTCTCTTTTCCCAATTATTTCTCTGTGATTCTAGAAAAAGTTTCCACATTCCAAATGTTCACTTTCAGAAGTATAGTTATGAAAAACTGATAGTTCCATTAAATGGAAATTTCACTGAACGTAGGAACTTCCTCACTAATACATAATGACATAAATCTGTCTTTGGTAGCCACTAGGCATTGGTATATTTCTCTGATCATCAGAATGTAGAAATAATTTCAAATTTATAGGTCTTAAGTTCATGATGACTATTTCCCTCACCAAGATAGTCAGAGAAGGTAGAATGGAGAGAAAGCTGTGCTAGTAGAGACATGGGTTCAAAAAGTTAAACTTGAGGATCTGAAAAATACCAGAGGTCTAGTGAGATAGGTCATTGGCAAATAGTACTTAATGTTCTTGTAGAGAACCTGGAATCCCTTCCCATAGCCAACATGGTACCTAACAACCATCTGTAACTAAAATTCCAGAGGATAGAAGCCCATTTCTGGATTTACTGTGCACTGTATGCATATGGCACATAGAAAATACTTGCAGTCATATGAAATAAAATAAAATAAACAGTGAGCTTAAAAAGAAAAAAGAGTAATAGGATTCATAGAAAACAAAATTTCACCTAACGTTATTTGAAATAGAGAATTAAAGTTTTCTAATGGTTCAGTATATAAAATATCTAAAAAGAAAAGTAGACATGATCACTGACCTGGGACATATTTACTAATGAGACAGCCATTTTCACCATTGGTTTTCTGAGTTTCTCAGGAACAATAGCATGCAGGGTATTTTAAAATCAAGGTTTTAAAAGTATAAAGTCAATAATAAACTTTAGGGACTAATACCAAGCCACATGTTCTTATCTAAACATCACAATAATATGTCTTGTCTGTGGTTCCATAGATAGAAAAACCTAGAAAAATAAACTTCAATCTCTGAAAGGAAATAACGGTAAACTACATGGTTGCATTTTTTAAAAAAAATTGTTCCTTAAAATTGGTGCATATAGTCTTACAGAGACTGAAGCAACAATTATACAAATAGATTTTAAAATATTTAAAGCACTAGAAATATGGCTGGGCAGTTAAGAAATGTTCATTCAGAGAATCATTAGGCCTTACTACAAAAGCTTATATGCCACAAAGTTGGAAAATGTAAAAGAAATGGACTTGTTTTTAGATAAATACCATTTACCAAAATTAAATCAAGACCAGGTGAACAATTTAAATAGACCTATAAGTCATGAGGAAATAGAAGCTGTCATAAAAAAACCTCCCAACCAAAAAAGTCCAGGACCTGATGGTTTTAATGGAGAATTTTATCAGAAATTCCAAGAAGAGCTGATACCTATACTCCTTAATGTGTTTCACATAATAGAAACAGAAGAGTCATTACCAAGCTCTTTTTATGAAGCTACAGTCACCTTGATTCCAAAACCACAAAAAGACCCAAGAAAGAATTACAGACCAATCTCACTCATGAACATCGATGCAAAAATTCTCAATAAAATTCTGGCAAACAGAATCCAAAAACACATTTTAAAAAATCCATTACGGATCTATTTTCATTCTTCTACAGATTGACATCCAGTTTTGCCAGCACAATTTGTTAAAGATGCTCTCTTTTTTCCATTGTATACTTTTAGCTCCTTTATCGAAAATCAGGTCCTCATAGGTTTGTGGGTTAAAGTTAGGGTCTTCTATTCAATTCCATTGGTTGACGTCTCTGTTTTTATGCCAATACCAAGCTGTTTTCAATACTGTAGCTCTGTAATAGAGTTTGAAGTCAGGGATGGTAATGCCTCCAGACGTTCCTTTATTGGATAAGATTGTTTTGGCTATCCTGGGTTTTTTTGTTTTTCCATATAAAGTTGATTATTGTCTTCTCTAGATCTGTGAAGAATTTTGATGGGATTTTGATGGGGATTGCATTGAATCTATAGATTGCTTTTGGTAGAATTGCCATTTTTACTATGTTGATCCTCCC
>NW_026067934.1:1549686-1551843 GCF_014885135.2 Alexandromys fortis | reverse complement strand
CACCCACACACTAAGACAATGGGGATGTCCTATCGGGAACTCACCAAGGCCAGCTGGCCTGGGTCTGAAAAAGCCTGGGTTAAAACCGGTCTCGCTGAACATAGCGGACAATGAGGACTACTGAGACCCCAAGAACAATGGCAATGGGTTTTTGATACTACTGCACCTATTGGTTTTGTGGGAGCCTAGGCAGTTTGGATGCTCACCTTACTAGACCTGGATGGAGGTGGGTGGTCCTTGGACTTCCCACAGGGCAGGGAACCCTGATTGCTATTTGGGCAGACGAGGGAGGGGAACTTGATTGGGGGAGGGGGAGGAAAAGGGAAGGTGGCAGTGGGGAAGAGACAGAAATCTTTAATTAATTAATAAAGAAATAAATGAATTAAAAGAAAAGAAAAAAATCCATTACGATCAAGTAGGCTTCATCCCAGAGATGAAGGGCTGGTTCAACATATGAAAATCTATCAATGTAATCCACCATTAAATTAACTGAAAGAAAAAAAACCATATGATCATTTAATTAGATGCGGAAAAAGCATTTGACAAAATTCAACACCCCTTTATGATAAAGGTTTTGCAGAGGTTAGGGATAAAGGATCATACCTAAATACAATAAAAGCAATATACAGCAAGCCAACAGCTAATATCAAATCAAATGGAGAGAAACTCAAAGCCATTCCACTAAATTCAGGAACAAGATAAATCTGTCCACTCTCACCATATCTCTTTAACATAGTTCTTGAAGTTCTAGCAATAGCAATAAGACAAGATCAGAAGATCAAGGGGATTCGAATTGAAAAGGAAAATGTCAAACTTTTGTTATTTGCAGATGATATGATAGTGTACATTAGTGACCCCCAAACCTCTGCCAAAGAACTCCTACAACTGATAACTTCAGTGAAGTGGCAGGCTACAAGAACAACTAAAAAAAAGTAGCCCTCCTATACACAAAGGATAAAGAAGCAGAGAGGAAATTCAGAGAAACTTCACCTTTTACGATAGCCACAAAGAGCATAAAGTATCATGGGGTAATTCTAACCAAGAAAGTGAAAGATCTATTTGACAAGAACTTTAAGTCTTTGAAGAAAGAAATTGAAGAGGACAGCAGAAAATGGAAAGACCTCCCATGCTCTTGGATGGGTAGGATCAACATAGTAAAAATGAAAATTCTACCAAAGGCAATCTATAGATTCAATGTAATCCCCATCAAAATCCCAAAAAAAATTCTTCACAGACTTTGAGAGAACAATAATCAACTATGTTCTAACCAATAAAATGGGCCAAGGCAGTTTCTTTATTAAAATTAACCAATGTCCTTCCTCCATCATTTCCCCTTTTTCTGTTTAAACAAAAAAAAGAAGGCTTTAACTTAACATAGCAAAATTACATATAACAAAACAAGCAAGAATTACAGTTACAATGTTTATATCTATTTTATCTTTTATCATAACAAAGGAAAACAACTATAACTATCTATATATTCTTCAACTGCATCAAAGACTCCAGAAGGATATAATATTACCTAAGTAAACAAGAAATCCAAAACTCTAGAAATGACAGAGACATCTCGCTGCCTGGACAGTCACCCAAAGTTCCTCTGTACCATTGGGACATCCATCTTCGGCCTTCAGGCCCATACTATCCAGAGATATTTTCATGAAACAGGAAAATTCAAAGACAGTTCAGTCACTTTCTGCTGTGTCCTGCAGAATGTCTCGTGAATTCTTTTATGAAGCAGGAACCCTGAAAGAACATCTCACCTTAAGGCAAGTTTAGCAGTCCTCTCTCTGTGGGTTCTTTGTGTCCAGTTTATGCATCAGTCCAGGCAAGAGCAGTTTCTTGCCCAAATGGCTATCAAACTCCATAAGGAGCCTCTTCGATGCCTATCTTCCTCTTGAAGTAGATTGGTGTTTCCAGGAGCAGACATGTCTCGTTGTCATGAAAAACCCTAAGTTATTAAAACATTTAAAATCCATATTCTACAGTCTTTGAAAGATATGAAGAATGCCTATCTAACTGAAATATATCTCCATATATCTAGAAAATCTAACATGACTACAAGCTTTACTATTATCAATGATTATCCATTAACAACCTATATATCCTAATTATACATTACATTTTAAATGAACTACACAATCACAATACCTTAATCAA
>NW_026067934.1:1375117-1548849 GCF_014885135.2 Alexandromys fortis | reverse complement strand
TTAACTTTATTCTCTATATTCTTTTTCTTCTCTCTCTCAAGCCTACGTACATTCATCCAACAGTGTGGTCTTTTATGTCTGAATCTGTTTTATTGTGAATCTGTAACATTTTTTTTTTTTACTATCCAGGAGCATTTCTTAAAATGTTAAGCAGTTCTTAAAAACTTAAGTTGCACCATATACAGGTAATACAGTACCACCTGTGTCCTGCCCAGCCTAAACCTTAACTGTGCTGTTATTACAGTAATTACGGTAGTTCCTGCCTGAGGTCAGCACAGTTCAGCATGGAGCAGCCACTCCTGCCTCAGATCCATTTGGTGCCCCTGAGCTGAGCACAGTTCCAGGCACACAGCAAGTCCACATTGGCGCCTCAGTCAGCAGTTTAACTCTGAGACTGAGTGTGCAGCACAGAAACTCTTTTCATCCAAGTTACAGCAAAGTCTGACACACAGAGCACCACGCAGTCTGAAAACACGTCTCTGTATTGCGGCAGGAATCTGCCATGCTCTTCCGCCTGCCTACACCTGATTCCACCATCTGCCCAGGTGCAGGCAGGGAACACTGAGCCAATGGCAATGTCTCAGAGCACTCTCCTTCGGATCCCAAGTGGGAACACAAACATCCCGTCCCACAAAAGCCTTGAAATGCCTTAAAGCCAGAGTTCACGCTGGCAGCACAGTCCCAGGAAGCAGCGCTTTAAAATGATGCAGCTTTTTTTCTGCTGCTGTTGCTGAATCAGGAAATCTCTCTACAGCATGCCACCACAAACAGCAAAAATCTCTGTTAAATTCTCTCTCCCTTATTTTTAAGCCTTCTCAGGTTTTTAAGTGGATTTAGCCCATCACGTCTGGGCGCCACTTTGTAGCGATTGCAGCAGCGAGGCTGCATCCCCGGCACCCGGCCGCCTGCATGGCTAGGTTATACCCCGAAATAATTACATGAAACTGTATTCTTTTAAACACTGCCTGGCCCGTTATCGGTAGCCTCTTATTGGCTAGCTCTTACATATTAATCTAACCTATTTCTATTAATCTGTGTAGCCCATGAGGTGGCTTACCAGAGAAGATCTTAACCTGCATCTGTCTGGAATGGGAGAATCATGGCGACTCCCTGACTCAGCTTCTTTCTCCCAGCATCCTCTTCTGTTTACTCCACCCATCTATGTTCTAACCAATAAAATGGGCCAAGGCAGTTTCTTTATTAAAATTAACCAATGTCCTTCCTCCATCAACACCAGCAATGGACTAGTGAGTAAATACATGGGAACTGCAGCTAGGTGGCAAGAGGGAAGAAAATCCTACAGCCAGTAGCCTTCAAGTAACCCGTCCCACTGGCGCATGGCCTCTTATACTATTTATGCTTATCTAGAGCGTGCGGCCTCTTTTCTGACAGCGAGATTCAGTTTCTGTTCTCCATTCCAGCAGAGGATTCTGACCTGTGAGTCTACCCCTAAATAAATGACCATCTATTATTATCAATTCTGAGTTAGTGTAAGATTTCTTTTAAGCGTCCTTCTTCACAAGCCAACTCACAACTCTGCTGAAGGTTACTAGTGTGGAAAATGTAAAGAAAATGTACTGATTTTTCTATCAAAGGATTGCATCAGATAAAATTCTATTAAAAATAATTACAAAGAAGCCCGAGATTCTTTAGTTATATCTTTTCTCCTGGTGACTTTCACAGATGCATCCATTTCTTATTGACTATTCTTTTTGTTATTGTTGTTGTTTTTGTTTTTCGAGCCAGGATTTCTCTCTGTAGTCCTGGCTTTCCTGGAACTTCCTCTGTAAATAATGCTGGCCTCAAACTCACAGAGATACAGAATACAACAGTTTATCCTTGTTTGACATGTATAGACACTGTGGTTTCTGTCTCTGTTGGATCATGCCTACTTTATCATGAATCAATTTTCTGTGTAAAGCTGGCCCACAGAATGGCGATTTCATTTATGCAATGGGTTTGTTCATGCCTGTCTTTTGGTTTTGTTTTTTGAGACAGGAACTGTATTCAAAGGCTGAAGCACCAGGAGGGTTAAGAAACACTAATCTAAAGTGTGTGACCTTCCTGTCTGAACCAGTGTTGCTTCCTTTCATCATCATTGACCTGGAGTTGACTGTCCTAGTCATGTGTGAGGTACCAGGACACAGAAAGAGTCCTGGGAAAGACCAGATCCTCAGTCTGCATCTATTGACGAGGGTCCCTGGAGCTGTGAAAGGAGCTCAGCAGGAATGCCTGGCTGCACTTTTGCTGTGCAGCTTTTTAGTATTTAGATGAAAGTTGCTCTCCTGATTCTAGCCTGGGGGAGTTTGCATGTGGAAAATGAACTCCCAAATGTTCCAAAATCTCAAGCTGTGGGTCACAACCACTTTGCAAGGAGTTTGACCAACCCTTTCACAGCAGTCGCATATCAGATATTTACAATTCATAACAGTTGCAAAATTCCAGTTATGAAGCAGACATGAAAATAATTTTATTGATGGGAGTCACCACAGCATGAGGGACTGTATTAAGAGGTTGAGACATTGGAAGGGTTGAAAAGCACTGGTTTAAAGAGCACCTCACCTCTCTTCCTGTGCCTGCATTGCTACACCACATGACAGAAGAACTAAAGCAAAGAGACACCAAACAAGAGTGCTGATTGAAAAATGTGCTGCCTGCCCCTTGGCACCTCTTCACCATTGAGCATCTCAAAGACTTTTCCATGGATTTATTGGTCCTTTAGGGACTGAAAGACATAGGACATAAATGGGACACTTTGTAGGAAGAATTATTCTAGGAAATGTAAGCTGTTTGGGTAGAAAAAGGTAAGGAGCAAAGAGTGGCAAGATTTAGCACTGGAGATTGTATGTTGTCTGAGGTTTCTGTCCTGCCTGGCTCCTGCAGTCATTAAGTCCCAAAGAAATCACACAGAGGTCTACATTAGTTATAAACTGATTGGCCTAGTATCTCAGACTTCTCATTAATTTTTATAAATTATATTAGCCCATTATTCTTGTCTATGTTAGCCACATGGCTTGGTACCTTATTCGGCAAGGCAGTCACATCTTGCTTCTTCTGTGGCTAGGTCATGACTACAGACCAAGCTTTCTTCTTCCCAGAATTCTCCTGTTCACATCACTCTGCATTTACTTCCTGCATGGTTGTGCCGTCTATACTTTCTGTCTGGCTACTGGCCAATCAGCGTTTATTTAAAATATAATTGACAGGCTACAGACCATTTTCTCACAGCATTTGTATATTGATCCTTGATCCAATTTTTAGCATGAAAGACAATACAGCACTTTATGAATGTATGTGGGATGATCCCTGCTCCTTTACCTAGAATAGAAGCCTCGACTATGGTGGTACTTTTCTCTGTGTGCACAAATCCTTGTTTCCTTCCTTATAAAAGAAGTCTTGACTATCCATCAGTTTCCTGAAATGTACGTGTTTCCCCCAGCTTCATTCCCTAGAAGAATAGCTTAGACAAACCAGAGCACTCTGTGTGTTCATTAACCCCTGCTCTCTTCCTAGAACACTTAAACATATTCAATTCCTTAGATGGCTATCTTGGGTATCCCAGAATGCTCATGAAAGTGTTCATTGACAGAAGTCTTCTTCAGTATCTCAGTACCTTTATAAGTGTGTATGTGTCCTGACTGCTGCTCGGTTCCCTGAATACCCTGCTTTGTTCCCTAGAGCAATCCACCAAAGATGTTGTTCTTTCATACCTATCAACTGTGGCCACAACTGCAGCTGATAGTCTGTGTGGAACCTGAATGGGATGCTATAGATGGGATGAGGTACACGCGCTTACAGGTAGCAAAATAAAAACCAGAACTGTTAAACACATGGGCTTTCCCCTTCAATAGAAGGGATGTGTATAGCTGTTTTCCATCCAGAAGGCTGTGAATGGATGTGTTAATAACTTGGTAATCTTTGCTATTCTGTGGAACCAGTTGCCACCTGAATCCCCCTTATGCTGAGCATCATTTCTCAGTCAACAGAATCCATTCTTAAGAAAGGGTTCACAGGTGTTTTACAAAAGAGACATACTTTGCAAAGGAGTTTTAATATAGTCATGCTTTAAGGTTTATTTGATAATTGTCACAAGGAAATGTTTTCCCAATGTTGTGCCATGTTTAAGTATGTAAATAATAAATTGCTCAGGGTCAGACTCTAGAAGTTAGAACCAGCCCTGCTAAGCCACGCTGAACTGGATTTCTTTTTTTTTTTTCCTCTCCCAGTTCATTTCTCCCAGCAGTAGAACTTGCAGGGACCCCCCACATAATGTCCCATCAGATGTGAGGGGATTACAACATTAGCAGCATCTTAGTTTCCATTATCATGCCTTTGGTTGTGTCTATCTATAGAATGGACAAACAGAAAACTGGAGTTATCTGTCAAAGATGCATTGGGTGGGCTGAATTCAATAGGGTCAGTTCCATGACCAGGGCATCTTCCAATGCCATACAAGTCAAACTTATACTCTCTTTTAGAGAATACTGTTATGATCCTGCCCCCAAGGACTGGAAGGCATTTGAAGTTTCCTGCTACTTTATTTTTTTCAGATATTGAAAAACATGGGATACAGTCGAGAAATGACAGAATCTGGTGCTAGCCCAGACTATAAATTATTTCTCTGAACCAGACCCCAACATAAACTATCTCTCTCTGGACTGGCATGGCAGCGCAGGAATAAAGACACAACTCACATGGCTTTAATGGGAGGGAGATTCTCAGAGGTCTCTCATGAAGTCCTGAGTTTACTTCCTGAAGAATTCCTCTCCTTTATTCCATAGTCTTTATCCAAAACTTAACTGAGGGGGCAATACATTAGCATTCTGTCTCCTAGGTAACCAGGTGAATGGCTTTTAGTCACATCCACATCTACCTGTCTGCTCTGTATGCTGGCTGGCATGTGGGCTTGAATCAGCATCTCTATCAGGCATCCTCCAAATTACAAAGAAAGGAGCAAAACAATATCCTGACCTTTTGTTAGGTTAGCGACAGCCTGTCTGGAAGTTTATGTGACCACCTCAGGTGTGGCCTATGGCTTTTGAGCCTGGCTCTACCATATAGAAATATGGGCCTACAGAGAAACACTGTGCTGTAGAGGAAATGCATCTGGTTAGCATCCATAGCCAAGCAGAGTCAGTGGGAAGAGAAACTTAGTGGATCCTTCTCTATCATTGCATTGTCTTGTCCCTGCTCCCAATAGAATTTAGTAATGAATGTATTTTCATTATATCAGTCAATGTGATAGAAGATATAGTTGCATTATTTGTCATTATTCATTCATGCCAAGTTCTGAGCAATGGCACGTTGTGGCCTCTCCTATCTGAAAAGTCTTCTGTTTGGTCTTCTTGTAGGAATCCTACTTCTCTACAACCTAAGCAAGCAATTTACTTGAAATTTCTGCTTACTCCTTCTGTCATAGCAATGCTTGACTAGACTACCCAACCACAGGTTAGTGAAGACTCTCCATGGCCAAGGATGACTATAACTCACCATTGAATTTATGGTAGCTAAATCTAGATGAGCTACGTAACAGGTGACCATGTATGTCAGTGGAATCCAACTGATTCAAAGGAACATATTCGCTGGACATTGACCAAACCCTGTACCTTTAATAATAATCCTAAATACTATTTGTGCAGTACTCTCCTTAATGTACTTTACTCTGATTTCTTCTCTCAAACTGGTAGGTACGTATTATTATTATCTCCATTCCACAGACTATGAGTCTGCAGGTCTTATGTGCTCATAGTTTGATCAGGTAGATTTAAATGGTGGTTCCTGTGATTTCAACTCTGAACCTAAGACAATGAACTAAGTCTCCCATCAGACAATGTGTCCCTTGTCCCTGATGTGAAGTGTGTGTATATTAACTCTTTTATGGAGTCACCTTAATTTCTAGTTCTGTCTATGGCTACTCATATTTCATGACTTAAGCCATCTTCTTCCCACTCAGATTTCCTTCTCCCTCAGTATAATCAGTTTAAGTTGCTGGATTGGCTTCAGGAGAAATATCTATGGCAAGATGGTTCAGCTCCCACATTCATGTGAGTGTCTCTTGGCAAATTCAGATCTTTTCAATTCCAGTGAGTTTCCCCTGTAGAACTTGGAAAGATTTTGTAATTAATAATGTTGTGAATTAGACTTACATCATCACCAGCAGCCAACAGATGCAGCACTTTCCACTGTCACTATGAGATGCACAACATACATAGCAACATGCACACTCTTTGAAAGGTACCTCTAGACATCACAGTGCTCTCTCTCTCTCTCTCTCTCTCTCTCTCTCTCTCTCTCTCTCTCTCTCTCTCTCTCTCTCTCTCTCTCTCTCTCTCTCTCTCTCTCTCTCTCTTTCTCTCCACTCTTGTTCATTCTCCCTGTCTTCCTGTCTGTCTGTCTACTTCTATCTCCCTCTAATCTCCACACTCTCCCAATAAACCTCTGTTGGCTTGGCGCTGATGTCTTATTGGCACACCTTGGCCCCCAAACTGGCCAAAGGAAAAACTTTTACCACCATGTTCTAACAAATAGTTTCTCAATTATGTCAAAAATCTAATTTTGGCATAAACAAAACCATGTGTTATCTCTCATGTTATCCTGGTTAGTTTTATGGTGTTCCTTGCAAATATATGTGTGAGTGTGCTCAACTTCAGATTAAACAAACGTGCGTGGGACTATATATACCAAGTGTTTATAATGAAAGTCCTTGTGTGTGTGTTTTCCTGAGATAGAACCAAAGACAATATAAATGGCCATCAAAGATTCAACCACAGAGCTATATGAAGAACAGTGAAATTCTTTATTAAAAGAAGGCACACATGGTCTGGAGTGATGGCTCAGTGATTAAGCACATACAGAGGACCTGGGTTCAGTTTCCAGCACCCGCACTGGCACTAACAACCAGCTATAATTCCAGTTCTAAATGATTTGGTGCCGTCTTCTGGCCACTATGTGCACTGCTCATGCATGATAAACATATATGCAGACAAAACACCCCTACACATAAAACAAAATTAAATCTAAAAAAAGTCTGGCCGGTGGTGGTACATGCTTTTAATCCCAGCACTTGGGAGGCAAAGGCAGGCAGATCTGAGTCTGATATCAGCCCAGTCTACAGAATGAGTTCCAGGAGAACCAGGGCTACACAGTAAAATTCTACCTTGAAAAGCCAATAAATAAATAAATAAATAAATAAGTCGAAAAAGAGAGAGTATACAGTGCTTCTAAGGTGTCAATGAGTGGTATGAAACTCCAAGATAAAATTGTGCCTTGGCTAAGCTTAGTGAGGATAAGAGACATCTGTACATATCATCTAGAGTCCAACCTTCCTCAGAGCACACTTGGAGAAATGCTAACTCTCTAATGATATAAATCTTAGCAGCTGCCCAGAAGAAAACAGAGAGGAGAAATACCAAGTCCTTTAAGCTGGTATGGAGGCTAGACACACTGTGAGAAGGGAGGTTTCAGAGAAATTGTATGGAAGTCTAAAATATAGGGGAATGCAAAATATTAATTAAAGTAGGCTTATAAAAGAAATAGAAAGAACTAATGCAATATTCTTTTGCCTCCTTTTTAAAAATATTATTCACCTCAGCTGATGGGACAGAGAACACAAGAGGTTTTTTTTTTTTTTCCCCTGTGGACCTTCACAATGGTATAAGGCATTGCTGTTTTTTCTCTAGACCATCATGCTTATGCCAAAGAGGAGTGGGCAATGCTCACCTGGGGCCCTCATTGTCAGAAGGAAAATTTTAAAGGTCTTGGCTTCTTATCCTTCTACCTGAGTGCAGGAACTGATACCTGTACATGTTTTCACAGTAACTGAGAGGATTAATACACATATCCCTGTGACTGTGTGTATCTAAGGACGTCTGGGTAGTGCTTTAAGGGCAATTGTGCTGGCATGTATTTAAGTCAGAGGTTGTCTATGTGTAAAGCCACAGACTTGCTGCCCTTCCTTTCCTCTCTCTTTCCCAGGCTAGGCAGCCTCTTTGATGTGTGGTCTCATTCTCATCTCCACTGGACTCATTTTCAAGGAAGGTCTCCAGGCAAGAACTCTTGTTGTGTCTTTGTCCTTTCTGGACTCTGCTCCACAAAGAAGAATGTAAAATGAGTCTGGCGAGGGGGTAGACTATGAGCTTCTATTATATAAAGGATTTAACATATTAGAATAAATAACAAAGTTTAAAGAAATGGAAAAGATAGAGAGTATGGCTCCAAAGTAATGTTGCTTACTAAGCACTTTTTCGTATCACACCCAAAGTGGTGGTTGGGTGCATGAAGAAAAGCACTGCTAAACCAAATGACTGTTTAAAGAAGAAACCCCCGAGAGAATCCAGCTGAGGTGATGCCCTGGCATCCATGTGCCAGCAGTTACAGTGCTCTGTAAGAACCTGCCATCTCTAACCCTGCTTAGAAACTTTCCATGCCCATCAGGCAAAGCCCCTGGGCTTCTATCCTGGAGGACACAAACAAAGATGAACCAAGTTCAGTTGTTTTCACTGGCTTTAAACAGCCAAAGGGAACATCTTGTAGACTGCCAAACTTTGCTGCCATAACATTCCCCAAGAAACCAATTCCAAGTTTTACCAGGGCTCACAGCAGAGGGATTTTGAGTGGCACCTGGGGACTCATTAAAAGTTGACAGACAATTCCAGTCTCCAATTCATTTGCACAAATTACAGAGCCTCTGAGGACCAGCCACAGAGATGCAGGCAACTGAGGCTGATGCATACACAGCCCCAGGTTAAGATGGAGAAACCATGCTACCCACACCAGAGCAATGATGGTTCCCCAGGTGGATTTTCTGCCTATTTTCCAGCCTAAACTTGAGAGTCTATTTATCAAACAAGACCGACAGTTAAGTACTGGAGGTGGCCCTCTGATTCCCCAGGACACAAAAGTGCGAGAGTCAACTGTTACAGACAGTACTGTGACACTCTGCCTTGCAGAGCATGGCCTCATGAGTAACCCATGCTCCTGGCACTCAGGGATGTCCTGTGGGGCTCTGACACCTCTTCTTCCACTGTAGTGTTCAACACATTGTCATGTGAATAACTCATTCAGCAATGTCCCCTATCCCACTAAACTCACAACCCCAAAAGGACAGGGACATAGTGAGCTCCTCAAAGATGTGTTCTCTCTGCCTCAGTAGATACTGTGCTCCGTAACTATTTGGGGGAAAAAAGCAAAAGACTAGAGACACAGACCACTAGTGTTGACTGAGGTTTCTGTCCCGCCAGGTCCTACAGCCATTGAGTCCCAAAGAAATACACAGAGGTTTACATTAGTTATAAACTGATTGGCCTATTAGCTCAGGCTTCTTATTAACTCTTATAACTTATATTAGCCCGTAATTCCTGTCTGTTAGCCATGTGACTTGGTTACTTTTTCGGCCAGGCATTCACATCTCCCTTGCTCTGTGTCTGGCTTCCTCTGTGTCTGTGTGACAACTGCAGACTGATTCTTTCTCTTCCCAGAATTCTCCTGTTCTCATTGCCTTGCCTCTACTTCCTGCCTGACTACTGGCCAATCAGCATTTTATTAAAATAATATTGTCCCACAGCACACTAGGAGAGTGCTTCTCTAGCAGGTACAAGGCTCCAAGTTTAATTCCCCGAATGGCAAAACAGCACATAACAAAACAAAGCAAAACAAAAACCCACAAAGTGAGCTAGCCAGAAGACTCAGGAAGTAAAACATTTGCTGCCTAATGACATGGGTTCTGTGATCTGAGTTCAATCCCAGGTAACCACATGTGGAAGTAGAAACCCTAACATTGTAAATTGCCCTCTGACTGTCACACACATGTGCCATGGTCACCTACACACATACACACATGCATGCACATACTTACAAAATAAGTAAGTAAATGTACTACCATTAAACACACACACACACACACACCAGGAAGTGGGGGTACACACCTTTATTCCCAACACTTGGGAGGAAGAGACAGGCTTATCTCTGTGAGTTCAAGGCCAGCTTTGTCAACAGAGGTAGTTTCAGAATAGCCAGAGCTACACAGAGAAACCCTGTCTGAAAATACTAAAACAAACAAGCAAAAAGAGCTAACAGGGCTTGGAAGATGGCACGATGCCTAAAAGCACACATTGCTGTATGTGGGTTCCCAGAACAGGGTTCTTAAAACTGCTCATAACTCCAGCTCCAGGGGCATCCAAACCCCTGAATTCCACACATGGTGACACATGCACATACACATAATTAAAAATAAAAATAAAATCTTGTTAGAAAAAAACAGCAAGCAAATTACTGTCACTTAACCTTGGCTGCTGGACACTATACTGTGAATTACAAACCCCCTATAAACCGCAGATTACTCTTCTTCAATCTTTCTTGAGATGCATTTTTCAGGTGTGGGTGGCATCATTTGAATCCTCCCGTCCTGTGCATCACCATATCATCACCTTCATTGTCCCACAGATAGATGATTAGGGGCTGGGGCTGCTGGCAGGATTGGTGAAAGTCCTTCCTATGTGAACCCTTGTCTATCTTCTTAAGCACTGTAAGCCATTGCACACCCTGTGACCTGAGCTGCCTGTCCTAATGACCTGTTCTCTGTCCTTGGATGAGAATTTACCTTCTGTTCTCAGGTCATTTGTATGTTTGGGTCCCTCTGGTTGGTGAACCCTTTGCTCTCTTTCTGCCTGTATTAATTATTTTCCTCATTACTGGGCAGAAAACCCAAACAAAGCAACTTGAGGGAGGAAGGGACAATTTTTGAATCACATTTTGAAGCAAATTCTCTCATAGTTGGGGAGGCATGAAGGTTGGAAATTGAAGTGGCTGATCACATTACATTCAAGGTCAGGAATCATGGTGGTGGCCTGTGCTCAGCTCTCTTTCTCATTTGTTTGCAATCTAGGACCCTAGCCACCCACATTTAGGATGGAGCTTCCCACTTCAGCTAAACAAATCAAAATAATCCTTAACTGACAGGCCCAGAGATTTATAATCTTGGTGATTCTAAATCCTATCAAGATGATAAAATTAACCATCATCCCACCACAAGAACAGAACACCTCAAATAAAATACTGTTGTAATGTGCTACCCTGGGTATCCTGTTCCCTTAAGAGACAAACCATGCCCACTCCCAATCTCCCCCATCTTCCCCACTGAGGCAAACTGATCTTCCACCACCTCCTCCTCAGCCTGCTCTCTCTGTCTGCCCTTCTTCTGGAGAGGCAACTTCTGACTCTCTCTCTTCTCCCTTTCCCTCCCCTCCCACTCCACAACCCACTAAATAGACTCAGTACCCAAGATCTCCCTGCATGGCATATCTGTCTCTCACATGCCATGGCCTCCCACCTGCAAGGGGACCTGTTAAGGTCTTAGGTTACACTTCATTGGCCTTTGTAGGACTGGGCTTGTGTCTCACTCACATCATAAATGATAACAAATACCACTCAGCCTGCCATGGTCTCTGAGAAACATGCCTTCTTGCCCTTATAACCAGCAGACTCCCCTTCTCACATTCCTTCACTCTTGTCTAAAATTCTAGCACTTATCACCTCTCTTCTCTCTGCATTGGTCCCTAGGAGCAGGTGACCTGTCTGCTCTGCACACTGCACTTTTCCCATCTCCCAGATCAGCAATGGACTCAGATATTCAAGACATAACTGTTGACTGCATGGTGACTGGAGCTGAGCCTCCTGTTAGTGATTGTCTAGCACATAGCATTGAGATGCCAGCCTGGTTGTCTTATCACAAACTGCTACTTCACCTATCTCCATCTCTCTCCACTCTTTATCAAGAAGCAGATCACATAGAAGGTTTCCTGCCTCTGCTTGTAGTGAGGCTGTTGCTTCTATTAGGAAGCAGAAAACTGCAAAGCAAAACATTGAGCAAGGTCTCTTCCATAGCCTGGTGCAACCACCTTCTTGTTTTAGTTGAAGACTGCATACTTAAACTTCTTTTTTCAACATTTATTTAATTATTTGTGTGTGAGAGAGATCATGTATCTTCTTGACTGGTGTGAGCATGTATCTGCTTGACTCGTTTATATGGTCATAAGGATTAAATCTATGGCCTTGGGCATGATTAGCAAACCATTCTACCAATTAAGATACCAGCCCAGTACCTATATGTAATTTTTGAGATATCATCTCAGTGTGTCCTAAACTGCCCTGGAACTCAAGATCCTACTGTGTCAGCCCTCTCCCCTCTCCCCAAGTACTATGATCACAGGCTTGAACCACCAGGCCCCATTACTCTTTACTCATGAAATACCTACAACATGCTGGTGATAAAAGACAATTGGGACTCAACACCATGTTTGAACATTTCCAAACAAGGGAGAGCAATCTCATTTAGATATTTCATGATAAATGCAATAAACACTTGATGTTCTGGGTAGATTATGAGCATGTTTTTCTTCTCTAAAACTTCTCCAGCTAAAAAAGACACATGTTTGTAACCAGATTGAAGAGACAAGAGAATCTGTCTCACAGTCCCCAACCCAAGGCCAGAAAAATAGGCTATGACCCTATTTGCAGCACTGAGCACAGGCTGTGTGCACAGCAAAGGCTGATGTATGCCTGCCATAAGAGGACTAGAACTTCTGTTAATTGGGCATTCTCTATGTCAGACCAATAGGCAACAAGCAGAATGAAGCCACAAGACTGTTAGGCAAAGGAATTTAGTCTGTTTACTGTTGTTTCTCCCATGGAGACAAACTGATTCACACACTGTAGGTGCTTAGTGACCTGAAATATGTGACCTGAAATAGAGAACAAATTCCTCAGCTCAAATAATGTTTGATATCTGGATGGAGAGAGGAGCTAATTCTAATAAACTACATACACTGTGCCATATTCCTCACACCAATGTGTTTCATTAAAAATTTCTGGGATAAGGAGATGGCTCCATTGGTAAAAGTACTTGCCACCAACAAACTGACAACTTTGGTTGGATCCCAGAAACCCACATAGAGAACAAGAGAAGTGACTCCTGCAAGTTGTCAGCTAATACACAGGTTAGGGGTGGGGAGTATGGGGGAGGAAAAGGGGAAAGAGAGGGTGAAAGAGAACACATAAAGAAGCACAATTTTAAAAATTAAAAAGAAAGCTGGGCAGTAGCGGCTCACACCTTTAATCTTAACACTCAGGGTCAGAGGCAAGTGGGTATCTCTGAGTTCAAGGCTAGCCTGGTCTATAAAGGGAGTTTCAGAACAGTCAGAGAAACCCTGTAGCAAAAAAACAATGACAAAAACAAAAAATTAAAACAGAATTATTTAGGTTTATTTACCAAAGAGAAAACAAAGCCTAGGCACACTAACTCACAGCACTGCCACAAAGCAGGACTGAAATATGCACCTGTACCAAGACTTAATTACTCCACATTATGCTATGCTCACCACTTACGGTGAGCACAGGTCCTTGTTGGGGTATTTCTGAGCAACCAAAAGCAACCTTAGAGCCCCTTTCTCTAAGTCATTTCTTGGCCAATTCTCTCTCCCTTCCTGTGGGCTAGGGTTGTAACAAACAAGTGTTTCATGAGCGCATATACAGGGACCCAGACCAATTCCTCAAAATTTTGAGTTTCCTGCCCAACCAGGAGGCCAGAGGTTAGATGAAAATGTTGGCTGGATTCTGGTACCAGGTTGGCATTGACTCAGACTCTTCCTGTCCTCTACCTCCAACACACAAGCCCCCCTCCCCACCAGCCCTGGAGCAATGGTTCTAAGGCATCTCCCAATCCTTTCCAATCTGTTTTGGGCTCATTTCCCAGGCTCCCCTCTCTTCCTGTCTTAGGGTTTCTATTGCTGTGAAGAGATACCATGGCTGTGGCTATACAATCTTATAAAGGAAAACTATTTATTGGGTGGCATACAGTTTCAGAGGTTTAGTCCATTATTATTACAGTGGGACACAGCAGCATGCAAGTAAATATGGTGTTGGAGAAGGAGCTGAGAGTTCTGTATTTTTAATGGCAGACAACAGGAAGTGAACTGTACTAGACATAGCTTGAGCATAGGCTACCACAAAGCCTGTGCCCACAGTGACATACTTTTTTCAACAAGGCCTCACCTACTCCAACAAGGCCACACCTCCTAAAAGGGCCACTCCTTATGGGCTTATGGGGCCAATTACATTCAAACTGTCACATTCCCCACCCTCAATCTCAGAACTGTTGATGTTTTTGCTGGGTCCTCTGCCTGTAATACCCTCTCTGGACTTGTGTCCTCAGTATCTCTTGCTCACCCTTCAAGATATAGCACAAAATTCATCCTGCCATTCATCCTCCTGAATGAGGAGTGAGACTCAATGCCATCATTACCCTATTCATTATTTTCTTTAGTGTGGTCTGCATTCGCTGTATGCAGAGACCACTGAAGTATTGGGAACACAGCCTGAGTCCTCTCAGGAGGCCACAGTTTAATGGGAGATAATCTCATTGGTGTAGGAGTTCCTTTTGTTTGTGTGTTGCTTTCATTGGTTAATGAATAAAGAAACTGTCTTGGCCTTACTTATAGAGCTGAACTTAGGCAGAGAAGACAGAACTGAATGCTGGGAGGAAGAAAGCAGAGTCATGAGAGAACTGCTATGGAACCACTAAAACCAGACATGCTGAATCTTTCCTGGTAAGCCACTATAATGTGGCGATACACAGATTAGTACAAATGGGTTAAATCAAGATGTGAGAGTTATCCAATAAGAGGCTAGAGATATGGGCAAGGCAGTGATTTAATTAATACAATTTCTGTGTGGTTCTTTCAGGCATTGTATGTGGGGTGGACTGAAGGCTTGAGAACGTAACCAGAAATCCCTAGAAGGGGGCTCCAATGGGTCACATTGCGTCTTCTAGAATTTCAGGAACCTCAGACAATGGCCCCACTTGTAAAGGCAGGTATTAAAGTTGTAATTGGTTAAGACGTTGAGATGAAACTTCTCTTAGGTTCAGTGTGTGACTCTGAATGGAAAAGACACAGACACAGAGAACAATATGACTTGAAGATAGAAACAGATGTTGGAGTGAGGTGTCTAAAAACCAAGGAACAGTTCCAACAGCCCCATGCACTACAGGAGCAAAAGGAAACCAGAAAAGAATTGTGGAACACATTCTTCCTCAGAAGCCTCCAGAGAGAAGGCAGCACCACCTCTCTCCATTTTGGACTTTTGGACTATGGAATATGAAGAATAAATTTTGGTTGTTTTAAAACATCCAGTCTGGGGTTATGTTATATCAATTGTATTATTTTTGTTGTTGTCCCTGGTTTTTTGTTTGTTTGTTTTTTGTTTTGTTTGTTAGACAAGGCTTCTTTGTGTAATAGCCCTGATTATCCTGAAAATCACTCTGTAGACCAGGCTGGCTATGCCAATTGTAAAACAACAACACTAGTACAGGGGCTGATGCAGCCTTCTAGGTAGGCTGCTTTTGCACCAGACTAGAGGTCTTGGGGATGAAGACACAGAGAACAAGCAGGAGGAGTTGGTTGCTGAGTTCTATCCTGGTTCTTGAACCAGGATATCCAGGAGCATCTGGAAAGTCCATCCCAAGCCTTGGTGTCAGAAGAGCTGAGACTGACCTGTTTCTTCCATTGCCCCCAGTCCATCCTTCCTGGCTGCCTGGTTCCTGAACAACCTTGGCACTCCCGCTGAGGTTGTGTCCTGGTTCCAGCACTCTGCTCCTGACGGGCCGGGCATAGGCCAACTCTGACTCCTTTCCTAGACATACCTAGAGCAGAACCCTGGACTTTAGGACCGGTAGACTCACACCTGACCCCAGGCCTGAAACTGTCCAGATCTAGAAGTCATTTGGAAGATGTGAGTAGCATATGCACACTGTTAGAGGGGACTGATGGAGGTGAGCTGGAAATAGAGGAAACAGGCAGACATCTCTAGAAAGAAGTCTGCTCCGACTGAACAGTTCCACTGATGGACCACAGTCGCTCCTAGGGAGTAGAAACTGATCATGTAGCACAGAGGGTATAGGGCAGAAAAAGGGACTTTGGGGATGAAGGATTCCAGCTGTAGGTTACTTCCTGTGCAGTCTCAGAGTGGTTGAAACTTCTCAAAGAGCTATGTAAAACCTCTTATTAGAAGATTCTGGAAGCTTAACACAGCCCACAGGGCAACTTTCTGTTCAGAGTTTCTCTGTCCACCTATGGCTGTGAGGTCAAACCTTCCTTTTCAGAAAGTCAAGGAGCCCAGCGATGGAAGGGAGGGGGAGGAAAGAACTACTCTTTTAAATTATTTATTTCTCCTAATTTTTAAATTTATACTTCGTGGTGTGTGTGTGTGTGTGTGTGTGTGTGTGTGTGCAAGTACACACAGACATAGGTTGGTACCATGGCACATCTGTGGTTGTTTGAGGACAGCTTGGCTAAATCGGTAAACCCCTTCCAGGTTGTGGGGCCTACAGACCAAACTCAGGGCTTCAGGGTTGGCCCAAAGAACCTGGTTCTCTCTCTCTCTCTCTCTCTCTCTCTCTCTCTCTCTCTCTCTCTCTCTCTCTCTCTCTCTCCTCCCTCCCTCTCCCTCTCCCTCTTCCTCTCCTTCTTTTACACACAGCATTTAACCATCAATTAACATTTGTTTAGAACTTAGTGCTATGAACTAGGTCTCAATTTAGAAACTGTATTTTCTTTAAAACAGTTTTGAAATGTATTCTTTTACAACTTCGCACACACATATCCCATTTATCCACATTCCTTTTTCCTGTCCCCTTCCAACTCACTCCGAACTCTTTCTTCCAAACATATCCTCCTACTTTCAAGTTTTTTTTTTTTTTTTTTTTACTGTTTTAAAATAACCCACTGAGTGCAATTAGGACTCTTGCATGTAAATGGGTGTAGGGTTACTCTCTAGGGAAAACAGACTTCCCATTCCAAGCCCCTCCCTTTTCACTTTCTTCTTTGGTCCAAACCACCCACCCGCTTCATCACTCTGTCTGCAAGGTAATTGTCTCTGTGGGGTCTGACCTGGGCACCAAGGGTCTTCACAGGTGGTTCTAGGACTGCTTGAGCAGCTGCGATCTGCTCATAGTGAAGCCTGGCACCAAGAAAGCTCTAGAGGCCTAAGATTATCTCCAGGGTACACAGGGAAGCCCAGAGCGCATCCTGCCCGGGGATCTCCAGAGAGCATTTTGTGAGGAATATCTGAAGAGTACAAGGATAAATCCAGGGCTCAGCCTTCAACTTGCCCATCCCCTTATAAAACTCACTGTGTGAGCTGGGCGAGGGGGTGTCCAGCTTCTCTTCTGCTACCCCTCAAAGCTGCTCCTGCTGTTGCCAGTCAGTGTGTGACTTCCAGGTTGCCTTCCCAAAAGAGCTAGAGCATAAAGGGTGCCGGCTGGGGAGACATGAGGACGGTTGAGTGTGACCCTTGGACCCAGTATGAAACAGAGATCAACATACAAGTGTGACTTTCTATTCCAGGATCCTGCACCCTAGACAACCTTGGGCTTTTCGTCACGGATGGTAGCGTAACGTTTGTACTAGAGGACTTTAAGCTACCAACCTCTGTGTTGAGTGGGCGTGCCTATGTGCAGTGCCTAGTGCTTTGGAGGGGAGGGGCTGGTACTGGGCAGGTGTGCATGTATCTTGGTGGGTGAGACCTTGCTGTTTGTGTAAGAGCTCGGCTTTTTATGTAGCTCATGTGCACGCGAATCTTGTGAACGTTCTAAGTTTGCTAACACAGTCTACAGGCCAGTTTGTGGGAAGTGGGTGAGGGGGTGTGGGCAAGGGTGCTGTGCTCCTGATCCCAAGGCTGCACAGCTCTAAAGAGTGCTTCCCTGAAGTCCTCCCACCGCGACCACCTACCGAGGCTGTGTCCTGGGGCTGAGCTCTTTTTCTGTCTAATTCCTCCTCTCTATCTCTCTTATTTTCTCTCCTATTTTTGCCTCCATGTCTTTCATTTCCACTTCTCTATTCTCTTGCTCACTTTTTTTTTCTATCTCTAGTTCTCTTGTCCTCTCTAGCCCTCTGGTTCTCTCCCATTCCTCTCTTCAAAAGCCCTCTCATGCCCTCAACTCTCCGGACTCTCACTATGTAGTCCAGGAAGGACTGGAATTTCCTATACTCCTGCCTTCACCCTCCCATGCCCAGTGCTGAGATTTCAGGTATAAGTCACTACCTCCAGATTCCCACTTTGCTTTTTTTTTATTATTAAGAAAAGGAAAAAAAAGTTTCCGCCTCCTCCCAGCCTCCCATTTCCCTCCCCCTCCTNGAAAAGAAAAAAAAAGTTTCCGCCTCCTCCCAGCCTCCTATTTCCCTCCCCATCCTCCCACTCTTCTCCCCCTATTCCCACTCCTCTCCCCCTCCCTCTCCAGTCCAAAGAGCAGTCAGGGTTCCCTGCCCTGTGGAAAGTCCAAGGTCCTCCCCCCTCCGTCCATGTCTAGGAAGGTGAACGTCCAAACTGGCTAGGCTCCCACCAAGCCGGAACATGAAGTAGGATCAGAACCCCTTGCCATTGACCTTGGCTTCTCATCAGCCCTCATTGTTCGCCATGATCAGAGAGTCCGGTTTTATCCCATGCTTTTTCAGTCGCAGTCCAGCTGGCCTTGGTGAGCTCCCAATAGATCAGCCCCACTGTCTCAGTGGGTGGGTGTACCCCTCATGGTCCTGACATCCTTGCTCGTGTTCTCCCTCCATCCGCTCCTCATTGGGACCTTGGGAGCTCAGTCCAGTGCTCCAGTGTTTTTTTTTTTTTAAGTGAGGTAAAAGCCACAATGTACAGTTCACCTGTCTGAATGCATCAGCCCTGAGGTATATACTGCACTCACTGTGTTAGGCAACCATTATCCCCATCCGATTTTAAAACCTTTGCATCACCCCTGAGGTACCCGTAGCAGTCCCTCCCCTTTTCTGTCCTTCTGTCCCTGAAGCCCTGGAATCTGCTTTCCATCTCTGTGCACTACCTGTGAAGGACATTTCCTAGGGACAGAGTCAGAACTCACATGGCCTCTTTTCTGTGTTCTTTTACTTAACATCAGATTTTCCACCTTGGTCATGTTATGCCATGTATTCTATTCTTTTGAGTCAGTATTCTATAAGTCATTCATTTAGTATAGAATGAAACATTTAATATTAATAAAATAATTAAACATTTTAATTAGCATTCACAATGATATGTAACTATGGCATTTATTATTTCCAAGACTTTATTTTACTAATACGAAAGAAAATGTCATATTCAAAACAAAGAAAACCATAAAACAACAGAAATTTTAAAAATTAAATTCTGACAGACTAAAAACCATTAGCAAGTACTTCCCATTCTACTTTATCCCCATTTCCTGGCACTAATCTGCCTTCTCTCCCTGTGGAGTTACCTAGTGAAAACATTCAAAACAAACAAAAAAAAGCACACAATATGTGCTCCTCCCTGCCTGGTTCTTTAACGCAGTACCCCATTTTCTAGGGTCCTCACACTGCTGCAGGATCTTTACTGTATTCCGTCACTGAATGACATTGTTCAGATGGCCCCCCTTCTTTAAACCATTCACCTTCTGCTTCATCTTGCAATTTAAAGTAACTGTGCTTTGCATCAAGACAAAGAACCAGCAGTGGAAGCAGAGAATAAGGATCCTGTTAGGACACAGAGGAGGAGAGCTGCACCCCACCCCCTGAAAACTGGGGCAGATGTGACAGATGCCACTGGGGACAGAGAAGAAAGAATCACTGTTCTGCATCAAGCAGGTTGGTGATGGGAAGATCCTGGTAGGGATCAAGAGAGAGAGAAAAGAGGCAGAGACTAGCTTGGCTGTCAGTGTGCAATGGGCATCTGTGAGAGCGATCAGGAGTTCCAGGTCTGCTTGGACTAGATGCCAAATTCCAGATCTATATGGTGAGAATCAGTCCCCCAAAACATAATGTAACAGAAGTCATGTACAAAGAGGAAAGAGCACTGTCAAGAAGCCAGAGGCAGAAGGCTCAGCTAGTGTCAGAGGATGCAGCTCCATGGAGCTGCTGTCACGCCACACCACAGCTCAGTACTTAGAGCTCATCAACTCAGTTACACAACCCACAGCATCACTCTCACAGATTGTTGCTCATTGCTCGTGTCTCAGAGATGGGAGCAGTCAGTCCTGTGTCATGCAACTAGTGAGCTGTTGTGACTAAGCATAACCTGCACCCCTCTTCCACTCTCAGTGAAAGGGCGACTTCCCAGCAAAGCTGTCAGTCAGACAGATCTGCTCCTTCGTCCTTGAAGGATTTGTATGTGTGAAAATAGGGAGAAGAGTGGAGAGCTTGATATGAGTGAAAGCAGAAAAGTGTTGAGAAGATAGGGAGTGTAGGGCTGTTAACAGTAACACCAGCAGTCATGTAAAATAATAATCATTCATATAGTTTATTAAATTCCCAGTGTGCCAGGATCTACACTGATCACTTAAGTTGTTATTTAAACCTCAACACATTATTTATTTTGTTTTACAAGGTCTTGTTATGTAGCCCAGGTTACAACCCTTGAACTTATGAGTTTACTGCCTCTACTTTCCAAGTTCTGAAAGTATAGTCACATACAATGAGTAACATATCCTCTTAACTGATCACTTGAATGGGTATACTATTTTCTTTAGGAAACCTGCCCTGACAGCACTCGGGGATGACATGCTTCTAAACACGTGGTTTGATTCCTGCTCTATCAGGTGCAACCAAGATGCTAGGATCAAACTACACCACAGTGTCTGAATTCATCTTCATTGGCTTCTCCAACTTCCCACAGCAGCTCATGCCTGTCTTCTTTGTGGTGATCCTACTAATGTACCTCTTCACACTGCTGGGCAATCTGCTCATCATGGCCACCATCTGGAGTGAACGGAGTCTCCACACACCCATGTACCTCTTTTTGTGTATTCTCTCTATCTCTGAGATCCTCTATACCTTGTCCTTCATCCCACGCATGCTGGTTGACTTGCTCTCCACCCATCATCCCATCACCTTCCTGGCCTGTGCCAACCAGATGTTCTTCGCCTTTATGTTTGGCTTCACCCACTCTTTGCTGCTCACCATCATGGGCTATGACCGCTATGTGGCAATCTGTCACCCACTGCACTACAATGTGCTCATGAGCCCCCGGGGCTGTGCCTGCTTGGTGGCTGGGTCCTGGGCTGGAGGCTCAGCTATTGGGCTGATAGTGACAACCTCTGTTTTCCACCTCCCCTTCTGTGGACCCAATCAGATTCAACATTTCTTATGTCATGTGCCCCCTATGTTAAAGCTGGCCTGTGGAAGTAATGTGCCAGTTGTAGCTCTGGGTGTAGGTGTGGTGTGCATCACATACCTCCTGGGATGCTTTCTTCTCATCCTCCTCTCCTATGGCTTCATTGTGGCAGCCATCCTGAAGATAGCATCAGCAGAGGGTCGGCACAAAGCCTTCTCCACCTGTGCATCCCACCTCACGGTGGTGATTGTGCACTATGGCTTTGCCTCTGTCATCTACCTCAAGCCCAAAGGCCCCCACTCTGAGGAAGGTGATACTCTCATGGCCACCACCTACACAGTCCTCACCCCTTTCCTCAGCCCCATCATCTTCAGTCTCAGGAACAAGGAGCTAAAGAATGCCATAAAGAAGGCCTTTCTCAGGAAATTATGTTCCTCAAACAACTGAGTGGTCTGTACGGAATGATTGGTTGATGTGGATCATCACTTTATCCATGCCCAGTAAAAGTATAGAGCTTCTCTTTGGTTTATGATTTCTCAATAAGTGTTTACTGGGATGTAAAATGTCTGTTGGGATATAGTTCATGTACTATGTAATTTACTCATCAGAGTGCACATTTCACCTGTTCTAGTGTGTTTGGAACTAGGCAATCATCAACACAATTAGTTTGAGGAAGATGTTCATCATTAAAAAGAAAACCAGAATGGAGAGATGGCCCAGTGGTAACAAAGTTGAGTTCCCACTGTCAAATGACCCACAACTGCCTGGTACTCCAGATTCTTGTGGCCTCCCTAGGCACTGGCATATATTCATATACACACATGCATATATAGAAATATAAATAAAAATAAAATAAATATTTTAAAAGAAAGACAATTATACTGTTAACAGTTGTGCCTCAGTTCTTTTTCTATGTGTATGTTTATTTGTTTTGTTGTGCACATATTTATGTGTGGATGTACACACACATTCACGAGTGCCTGTGAGAGACATGAGTAAAATGGTATCTAACCCAGCATGGTAGTGCACACCTTTAATCCCAGCACTGGGGAGGCAGAGGCAGATGAACTCTGTGAGTTCAAGGCCAACCTGGTCTACAAAGCGAGTTCCATGACAGCCAGAGCAGTTACACAGAGAAACCCTGTCTTGAACTCCCTCCCCAACAAAGAGCCCAAACCCAAACCCAAAACAAAACAAAACAAAACAAAACAAAACTGAATATCTATCTCAATTTGACTTCACCTTAAACAACAACAAAAAAAAAATTGTTATTGTTTTTGAGACAGACTCTTTCTGTTATGTTCCTTGTTGTCCTGGAACTCACTCTGTAGACCAGGCTGGTCTCAAATTCATAGAGATCCATCTGCCTCTGTATCCCAAGTGCTGTGATTAAAAACGCGCGCCACCATGCCTAGCTTAAACCAAAATTTTAACTTAAATTTTTTTTGTGTGTGCCCATCTGTAAACCATGAGAGAAGTTATGCGAATCTACTCTCTCTTCTTACTTTTTGGGTTCTGGGGATCAAACTCAGGTCATTAGGCTTAGTAGACCTTTTTATTACTTGCTCAGACTTTTTTTTGCCACTTTCATTTTATTTTAGAGATGGGAATGGCTCTTTTGTGGAGTGTAGAGATTATCTAATGAACTAGGCTCTCTGCTGGTCTCCTGAGGTCTGTAGGACTCTGCCCACCCACAGCACTAGGGTAACAACAGAGTATCAATGCACCCAGTTCTCTGCCCATCCACAGCACTAGGGTAATAATAGAGTACCACTGCACACAGTTCTCTGCCCACCCACAGCACTAGGGTAACAACAGAGTATCAATGCGCCCAGTTCTCTGCCCACTCACAGCTCTAGGGTAACAACAGAGTATCAATGCACCCAGGTTTTTTTTTTTTTACATGAGTGCTTGTACAATAAGGACTTTACTGGCTGGTTCATCTCTCAAGATCCCCATTTTTTCCCTCCATTTTCTATTTCTTGAAACTCCCTCATCTTCCAGTTGTACATACCAACAACCCACTCTCTATACAAATTTCTTAGGTATTTCACACATGAGAGGCCATAAGAGGAATCAGTCTTTTCCACCTACTTATTCCCCATCATGCTATTTCAAGGTTCTCCTTGGTCAGTTCTTTTTCCGCGTTGCACTGCTATAGTATATTTTAATCATCCATTAACGATTGATGAGCATTTCAGCATTTCTAATTGTTGCTGATTTGGTTAATGTTGCTGTATGTGGCCATATGCAAGTTTGTTTGTTTTTTGTTGTTGTTGTTGTTTTTGTTTTTTCAGAATGCTTTTCTTTTTCTTGAAGTTGGATTGTGTCAGACACTATGTCTGATGGTTTAGGAACTCCCAGATTATTTCCAGTGTCTGCACCACTCTACATTTATACCAGCAAAGGCAGGGGCTTTGGTTGCTCCAGGTTGCTGGTGGGGGTAGGTACACAGGCAGGGCAGGTAGCCTGTCAGTTTTTGTAACTGTGGCTGCAAGAGGAGGTTGAGAACTTGAAGGATGTGTGTAGCCTGATCTACCAAACAGCAGTAAATCTCTCTCCCCCTCCCTCCTCTTTTCCTCACTCTCCCTCCCCTCCTATCTCCCCACCTAATGCGAGGTAAAAGTCTGTCACAATATTTTTTTTTCTCCACTGTGGGCTCAGAATCCAAAAACCAAAGACTATGAATTGAAACCTTTGGAACCAATCAATAATTAATGTCTCCTCCTTTTAATTTGTTCTGCTAGGAATTTTGTCACAGTTAGCACCATGCCCTTTGTGGACAAAGCAGAATTTCCCTTAAATCTTAAAAGGCTTTTGTAACCCTGTGGGGTACCCAGATAACAAGATGTGAACTCAACACTCTTTCAGGTGGCTGAGAACAAAGCAGTCCATTAACCACCCTCTGAATAGTATCAACAGACCACTTCTACTTCTTTTTATTTCCTTTTGGGAACATGCCTTTAATTCCAGCAGGCAGAGGCAGAGGAATCTCTGTGAGTTTAAGGCCTGGTATACATATGGAGTTCCAGGCCAGTTAGAACTACACATTAAGACACACATACACACACACACACATACAGGCACACACATGTGCGATCTTTCCTTCTTGGTGCCATGCATTAAGCACAAGCAGGTTGACAACAGGCATTTCATATAGACTATTTATTAACTTATTAAGTTTACTGCCTCACACTGTTGGGTTTGTCCTTTCCCACAGAAACCTTAAAGAAGAGATATCCTCTTTTGTCTGGTGGGACTGAAGTCTTTCTTTGGATGCTTGCTGTGCCTGTCATCAACCTTAATATAGCCCAAGGATAACTATCTATCATCTATGTATCTGCTATCTATTATCTATGTATCTATTTATCAATAGGTCATCTATCTATGTATCTATCATCTATTTATTTATGTATCTATCATCTACTTATGTATTATCTATCATCTATCATCTATCTATCTATCTATCTATCTATCTATCTATCTATTTATCTATCTATCTATCATCTATCTATCTTTTAGCGATGGAGAAACGAGGAAAGAGGCCTGGAACAAGATAATAACCCTTATAGAAATGGGTGAGAAGTACGTGGTTTTATTTTAGAAGGTTCCAGAAACGTTGAGAGGCAGAACCTAGCTGAAAGAAGTAGGTCACTGAGGGTATGCTATCTCTACCTTCTTTCTATGCTACCTATGCTGTTTCCTACTTCCCAGAGCATACATGACATGACCAGCCTCTTCCACACACTCCTTCCATCACGAACTAAGCTGGTCTGCCATTCCCTCCTTACATTATTCTTGCCACCACAGGGCAAGGACGCCTAGTACCACCTCCTCTCCTGTTCTCTCCTCATTGCTTTTCTCTTCTTCTCTTCCCTTTCCTTTTATTTTCACCTCTCCTTTATTCTCTTTTCCTCTCCCATCTCTGATTTTTCTTCTGAGATTGGGTCTCATTATTTGAGACAGATATCAAACTTTTATTGCTGCCCATTTTAGCCACCAAAGTTCCAGGATTATAGGAATATACCATCAAATTGTCTCCTTTATTTATTGTTCACCATCATTTCACTACCAAGTTTGTTTCCTGGGAATGCATCTTAATGAACCCTCACCTCAGGTCAGTCCTGACTCATAAGGACCATGGGGATTCATAGTTAGAACACTTTGCTTATTTATCCCAGATATTTCTCCTGTTGTACATGGATGTTTCTTTCCTGCCCACCAGTTCCCAAATAATTGACAGGGAGACTTAATTAATTACAAATGTTCAGCCAAGCGCTCAGCCTTATTACTAACTAACGCTTACATTTTAAATTAACCCGTATTTCTTATCTATGTTTTGCTACGTGGCTGGGTACCTTTTCTCAGAACAGCACACTCATCCTGCTTCTGTGTCCCCTTGATACTCCTCTGACTCCACCCTTCTTCCCACCATCCTCTGGTTCTTCCTCATCCTTATCCTGTCCAGCTATTTGCCCATCAGCTTCTTTATTAAACCAATCACAGTGACATTCACACAATGTAAACGAATACTCCAGGAGATCAGAAGTCCTAAGATTGTCTTCAAAGTGACATTCAATCTTTGTAAAGTCTTAGGAGAGTTCAGATTTCCTGGTCAGTCATTATGTTATTTTTTTCAAATGAAAGAATTAATCTTATGAAACTAAATGCTTAGAAGTCCGTTTTGCTACCTTAATCTTTTTAGTTTTCTCTCTGTATGTCTATCTGTCTCTCACTCAATCCCTCCCCCATTTTTCTCCCTTCCCTCTGTCTGTCTCTCTCCCTCACTCTCATTTTTGGGAGAACTGGGTCTTGTCCATACTAGGAAAGCCATCTCTATTTGGGATACATCCCGAATTCTTATATTGATTCTTGATCATCATCCCTCACTGCATTATGTTAGTCATTTATTTCTGAATTTATTCTTCATCAAGTACCAGCCTCGACAAAAATACCTCTTGCCAGGGTAGAGTCTTGGGGATTTAGAAATATAGTAAAGTACATGAAGACGTGAATGAAAATAGTAAACGAAGAAATATATAGGATAGTATTGGGAAGGAATTACAGTGAGTACTGAAATTCACCCACGTTTAATTTCCAATTGCTTAAAATACCCCTTGTAGGGATAAGCCCGCCCATTGGGGGTGGGCTCACCTTGGGCGAATGTTTACTGATAAATTGCTTCTGGTACTTCACTGGAACCTTGGTTTCGTGAGTCTTGTTTTCATTAAAGTTGTGCAAATAACTACACAATTGTCTACTTTAATCTAAGCCTCCGTTTCATTTTGGCGCCCAACGTGGGGCTCGAACCCATGACCCTGAGATTAAGAGTCTCATGCTCTACTCAGGGTTAGGGACATCTTTTAGTGGTTGGTTTGGGGTTGAGGGGATGGGGAGATGCTTTATGGAATTAGGGGTATGTTCAAAAAAAAAGAAAAGAAAAAAAGGGGGATTAACTGGTTTGATGGGATGATTGGTATTTGTGAGTTACTGTTTTTAGAAAATTGTATTGGTACTGTTTCCTGTATATTGACATATTGAATATTGAATGTGAGTGTTCCTACCTCTATTTTTGTATAAGAGTATGCTTATATTGTATTGATACATCTACCATATCACAATGTACATTTCTACCTCTGATACTATTTATGTAATAACATTGTTTACATTTGATATGTAATGACATTGTTTACAGATGAAGATCATTGTCTTCATGTATTGCACAGTTGTTTATTCTTTTAGTCTTCAAGTTAGATAGGTATTGAGAATTTTATGTTGGTCATGTTTATTTTTAGGTTAATAAGGTATTCTAGATACATAGAGATTATATTTAGTATAGATAGTATAATCTTCAGCCTCTTTAAAGAGCTGTAGAAAATGGCCTTTAATCTAACCTAGAATTCTGTGCCGAGACACAGTTACTCCTGGCATCACCACTCTACTCCTGAGAGAACGTTGAGCACCAAAGACACTCCACTGGGAGCTTGTCTTCTTGGCAGAATTGGCCTTTGGGTTAAGAAAAGCCCATACCTCATCTACTGACAAAGATATGAAACAGGATTGTCTTATCTTGCCAAGACAGGGTAGGATAATTCTAAGAAAATTCCTTGCATTTGATAATGGTATGTCAGTTATGCTAGGCCTTAGCCAAAGTTGGTTGACTCAACATTGTGAACGAAAATTTGGGTGATTGCCCAGGTAGTCTGTTATCTCTGTCATTTATGGCACATTTTGGATATCTCTCATTTGTTAAGTAATATTTATTCCCTTCTCAGATCTTTGATGGAGTTGAAGATTATATAATTGTAATTACTCTCTACATTATTTAGACTCCTTGAGATAGAATGTCTGGTAAAACTTTTGTTCTCAATATTGTTTTCTATATCTATTATTTGTTATTACTGTTTATAGTTGTATTTGGTTTAGTTCTGTCTTATTTAGACAAAAAGGGGGAGATGTAGGGATAAGCCCGCCCATTGGGGGCGGGCTCGCCTCGGGCGAATGTTTACTGATAAATTGGGTGCGCAGAAGCCGTGCTCCCCTTCCTGCTTCTGGTACTTTGCTGGAACCTTGGTTTCATGAGTCTTGTTTTCATTAAAGTTGTGCAAATTACTACACAACTGTCTACTTTAATCTAAGCCGCCATTTCAACCCCTCACACCAAAAGGTAGGGGTAAGACAAAAAACTGCAAGGAAATGAACAGACCAGTTGAAGGTCATGGGCTACAACCATAATTAAACATTCTGTTTATAGAACAAAACAAGTCACACACACACACACACACACACACACACACACATCCTAGCCAAAAACATTCTGTAGGCAAACCACTCCTTTGGTGGAACACTCCTTTGGTGGAATTCAAAGTTATTTCCAAAAAGGAACTGGACCCTTAGTTGGATCCTTAGACTTTTATTTTGAGGTAGGAACAGATCTACTTCTCTATTCCTGGAATACAAGGTCTGGCTATTAGCTACGCCTGTTGACCATACCTTGAGAGAGCAGAACTCTAGTCTGCAGCTAGGTGGGATCTTTGTTTGAGGTAGAAGCACAAGAACCTTGAAGGAACTAGAGGTAAGTTCCAACTCTCTGACCTTTGGTCAACATAGAAATAAATTCATATTTTTGTGCCTCCACAATTCTTTCCATCAAGTATGCTATTAAATATTTTTTTAACTGTAAAGTACACATTTTTCTTGCAGTACTGGCAATCAGAGTCTACATATTAGGAAAGTGTCCTGTGCCTACGTGACACATCTAGCCTGTACACATTTTGATTATTATTTGAAGTTTAAGATTTCTCTGATTTGTAATTTTATTGTACATTTTAATCATCAGATAGCTACACAAATTTCTCAGGGGCTGTGTGATTTTTTTTAGTATGTATATACTTTGTGTATAATCAAGTCAGGGCAATAAATAAATCTCTGAATATTAGTATTGTTGACCATTTTCTCATGTGCCTGCTGTCTATTAGTATGTCTTTGTCTTTTTTTGAGAATTGTCAATTCATTCACACATATGAAAATTGAATTATTTTTAGTTTTTCTTTCTATAGTTTAGTTTTTAAAGGTTTATTTTACATATTAATTTATCTGTTTTTATAATTTATTTATTTTTATGTGCATTGGCATATTGTCTGCATGTAAGTATGTGTAAGGGTGTCAGGTGCTCTGGAACACCTGTGAGAGGCACTTGTGAGCTGCTATGTGGGTACTGGGAATTGAAATTAGATCCAGTGTTCTTAACCAGTGAGGCATCTATCCATCCCTGATTTATTTTGTTTTTACTTATGTGTGTGTGCATGTACATGTGCCTGTGTGTGTATGTAATGAGGAGTCTGTGAAATACATGTCATGGTGCACATGTGGAGTTCAGAGGACAGATTTGTGGAGTAGGATCTATCCTTCTCCTTTACAAGGGTTCCGGACATCCAACTCAGGTCATTATGTCTGTGCAGCAACCACCTTTAACAAAGGATCCTTCTGACTCTCCAGTCCCCTCCCCCTTTTTTGAGACATATAGCCCAGGCTGACCTCAAACTCACCCTGTATCCAAGAACCTTAGCATCAACTTGAACTTTTATTCCCCTACCTCTACCTACCAAATGCAGGAATTACTGGTGTGCACAGACACCCAGTTTATGTGGTATTGGGAATTGAACCCAGGGCTTTGTTCATGTTAGACCATCATGATCACCTTACCAATTGAAATATATCCCCAGACAAAACCAAAAATTGGCAATAAGGCACTTCCAAAATATAAAAAGACAACACATAGAATGTAAAACAACATTTGAATATTACATATCTGATAACAGACTTGAAAGTCAGAAGTAGAAGTATTCTTGTATCTCAAGAACATAATACAAGCCAATTAAAATGGGTAAAGCATCTCAATGGATATTTCTCTAAGAAGATACAAAAATGACCCATAGGGGCACATGGTAAATTCTTTAGGGAAATGCAAATCAAAACTACAAGATGGTACTGTTACATAGCCACAAGATATGGCTATAATCAAAAACAAAGGTCTGGGCACCATGAGTCATGCCTGTAATCACAACACTCAGGAGCCTGTATCAAGAAGAATATCTTGACTTGGAAAACAGCCTGAACTACATAACAAGACCCTGTCTCACAAAAATAAAATAAAATAAAAGGCAATAACAAGACTTGGAAAAGTTATGGAAAAAATTAAAGTCCTGCTAGAAGGAATAGAAAGTAGTGGAAACACTGTAAGAAACAGTCTGATCTCTCCTAAAAAGCTAGAGGTTCCATTGATACAATAATTCCACTTCAAGATATATATCTGAATAAGAAGGAAGAGATGTGTGCATGATCATTAAAAGCAGCATCAATCCAAAAGAGTGAAAAAATTACAAATTCTGAACTATTCAATAATAAATAAATAAATAAGATGCAACTGCAACACAATAGAAAGAACATGACTTAGCAATTAAAGGGAACAAAGTACAACACAGGAGAGCCTTGATGATACTATGTTCAGTAAATAAGCAGGTTGGGGAAACCCTAAATTCTCTTATGGCCCTACATTGGTGAAATGTCAAGGGCAAACAAAGTTATAGAAAGAGAAGTTGGGTTCTTAGTATACACAATTGGCAGGTAAGGGAGTTAGGAAAAATAAAGAACAAAAAAAGGGGAATCGTGGGTGATGGATCTTTTAGTAAAGTGCTCATTATACAAGAATGCAGATCTAAGTTTCATACTGAGTGCCCATGTTAAAAACAAATAAAATCCAAAATAAAACAACTCTGTGTAATGGCACTGCTTTTGTAACACGGGTGCTGTGGGTAGGCAGGGAAAGATGGCTCTCTGGAGCTTGCTGGCAGCCAGTCTTACTGAATTGATGAGCTCAAGGGTGAGAGACCCTGCTTCAAAATAAAAGGTGGCAGAGACCAGCAAGAAGGTTTGGCATAAAAATGAACTTGCCAAGACTTATGACCTGAATATGTTCCATGGAGTCCACAGGTGGGAAGAAAACAGACTCCCACAACTTGTACTCTGGCTTTCGTTCATATACATATGGTGGTGTGCTAATAGGGACATGATTGAACACAAAAATTAATTAAAAGAATGCTTTAAAAAATTAAAGATGTGAAGGGGTCCCCACAGGTGTCATGGTAGGCAGGTAAAATGATCCAGAAGAGGTGAGAATGAAGACTCAGTTCAGCGGAGCTTACTCTGCCAGGCTGGATTAGACTTCTAGAAAGTCTGACACCTGGCAGTTTATTGTCAGTGTATTTAAACACAATAGCATTTGGGAAAATATCCAGGCAACAATCACATCCATTCTGTAAGCTTCCAGTTTGTACTATTAACAGTGTCCTTTGTCTTATAAAAGCTTTTCAATCTTATCAGGTATCCTTTATTAATTGTTGATTTTAGTGCCTATACTATCAGTGTTCTTTTTGTCCAGGAAGTCATCTCCTGTGGCAATACATCCAAAGTTATTCCCCACTTTCTCTTCCATTGGGTTGAGTGTAACTGGTTTATATGTTGAGGTTTTTGAACCACTTGAACTTGAGTTTTGTGCAGAGTGATAAATATGAGTCTGTTTTCATCCGTCTACACATAGATATCCAGTTAGATCAGTGCCATTAATTGAAAATGCTCCTTTTTTTCCCCTTGTGTATTTCTGACTTCTTTATCAAAAATCAGGTTTCCATAGATGTGTGAATTTGTGTCTGGGTCTTCGATTTGATTCCATTGATCAACACATCTCTTTTTATGCCAACATTATGCAGTTCTTTTATTACTATAGCCCTGTAGTAAGCTTGAAATAAGGGCTGTCTGTATGTAGAAGAATGAAAATAGATCCATATTTATCACCTTGACATAAAACCAGGCAAAGGACACTGTCAATAGGACAAAATAAAAGCTTACAAAATGCAAAAATATTTTCCTTAACACCACATTTGATGGAGGGCTAACATCCAAAATACATTTAAAAACTCAAGAAACTAGACAACAACAAACCACTCTATTCACATACCCCATTTAAGTGCTCTGTAGCAAGAACTCTCAAAAGATCCAGAGCTGCCAGCATGAACTGTGAAGTTTTTGCTGCCAAAGCTGAGTCAGGAAGCCTTCTCTTAAGGGTCACTCCTCTGCTCGCAGTCAACAAACAGAGCCTATCTGAAAATATGTGGTTACCAAGAAGCTCCAATTGATTCCCATTTTTGTGGGTCTAGAATCCTTTTCTAAGCTTTCTTAGGCTTTAGGAGAATGTATGTTGCTTAACATTGGGTTCCGTTATGTAAAAGGAGACTGCTTTTGTTTCCTGGCCACCTAGACCCAAAATAATCACAAAAAAATATACTAATTATAACACAGTTTGACTAACAGCTCAGGCATATTCCTAGATAGCTACTACATCTTAAGTTAACCCATTCTATTATTTTATATTTTACCATGAGGCTCGTGGTTTGTTGCCTTGCATCTTGCTTCTTGGGTAGCTACATGGCATATGCATGACTCTGCCGGCATTCAGTTTAATTTTCCTGCCTAGCTATATTCTGACCTGCCATAGGTCAAAACAACTTCCTTATTAACCAATGGTAATAAAACATATTCACAGCATAAAATGGGGAATCCCACATCACACCTTTGAAGGAGCTCACTATGTCCCTGTCCTTTTGGGGTTGTGACTTTAGTGGGATAGGGGACATTGCTGGATGAGTTATTCACATGGCAATGTGTTGAGCACTACAGTGGAAGAAGGGGTATCAGAGACCGGCAGGACAACCCTGAGTGCCAGGAGCATGAGTTGCTCATGAGGTCATACTCTGCAAGACAGAGTGTCACAGTACTGTCTGTAACAGTTGACTCTGTGACTTTTGTGTCCTGGGGAAACAGAGGGCCACCTCCAGTACTTAACTGTATGTCTTGCTTGCTAAATAGACTCTCAAGTTTAGGCTGGAAAATAGGCAGAAAAACCACCTGGGGAACCATCATTGCTCTGGTGTGGGTAGCATGGTTTCTCCATCTTAGCCTGTGTATGCATCAGCCTCAGTTGCCTGCATCTCTGTGGCTGGTCCTCAGAGGCTCTGTAATTTGTGCAAATGAAGTGGAGACTGGAATTGTCTGTCAACTTTTAATGAGTCCCCAGGTGCCACTAAAAATCCCCCTGCTGTGAGCTCTAGAAAAACTTGGAAGGAATTGGTTTCCTGGGGACTGTTATTGTAAGGAAGTTTGGTAGTCTGTAAGATGTCCCATATGACTATTTAAAGCCAGTGAAAACAATTGAACTTTGTTCTAATGTGTCCTCCAGGGCAGAAGCCCAGGGGCTTTGCCTGATGGGCATGGAAAGTTTCTAAGCAAGGTTAGAGATGACAGGTTCTTACAGAGCACTGTAACTGCTGGCACATGAATGCCAGGGCATCACCTCAGCTGGAGTCTCCTGGGGCTTTTGTGTTTAAACTGTGACCCAGCTGAGCAGTATTTCTGTTCATGTTTTTCTTTTATTGTGTGGTGTTAGGGATGGAACTCGGGACACAGCATTTTTGCAAACACTTTAGTATCAAGACACACCCTGAGTTATATTTAGCTACTTAAACATGGATCAATTGTCATATACTGGCTTCGACAAACATATCTCTTGACAGGGTAAGGGTGTGAGGTTTTAGGAATATTAGTAAAGAATATGAAGATACATGTGAAAATAATAAGACAGAAACTTATAGAAACAGAAAATACTGGGAGGGTGTTCCAGTGAATCCTAAAATCATCTGCGTTTATTTTTTCATAGCTTTTATACCCAATATAAACAGGGAGTGGGAAGGATGTAACAAAAGACTTTATTAACATGATACAAAGGACAGCTCAAACAGTCAGTCACTTTAACACTTTGAGGCATCAAATCATTACCATTCTATTGTTTAGGCAGTGAAGCTGCTTTAGACAATGTATCCTGAAAGCAACCACTCCCCAGGTGACCTCATCATTACAAAAGAAGGAACAGAAGTGCACTTTCATATCCAGACCACCTGTCAAGATGGCATGGACCTACCTGGAAGAGCTATCTTAATTTCAAACGAATCAAGTAATTACATCCTGAGTTGGCATGTGCAACTATACTTGTCAACCACTTAGAGCAACCTCCAACTCTCTGACCATTGGACAAGGTGGAAATAGGCTCACATTTTTTGGGCCTCCACAATTAGTAGCCAGGTATTACTACAATAATCAGATTAGGGATCAAGAACAACTGTGATCCCTATACTAAATTTTTGCAAAACACAGCATACAAGAACAGAGAAAAATGGGTGGGGGGTCGTTTACTCCAATAGTATAGTCAATGATTAGTTACCCATGCTCTAATAAATAAATGACTTCATATCCATGTTCACTAAAGCAATCCCAATAAAGCTCAATGAATAATTAAAGGAAATCAATACTAAAAAAACAGACATGGCATTGTCACTGTGAGGATCCCAAGTGAGGATCTTCCTACTGTCCTTTGAGTTATTGAAGGTGTTCTAGGAAAAAAAATATATCAAACCCTCTGCTGAAATGTCTATATCTTATAAATGTCTTGTGCTTTCTGTCCTCTCCAGCTGCTGTGAATAGTAAGGAAAATGTAAGCAGAAGAAGATCAAAAGAAAGGCAATAACAAGTACCTCAGGAGAGCTGCAGTACTGAAGTGAGGTTATTAATCTGTGGTATGAAAAGACAGTGTAGTAAGAGGACAAACCTCCCCCAAATGCAACACCTACACAAAATTCTTCAATTAAGGAAATGAGCATTTGGAAGACCAATAAATCAGCCTGCCTTCATCTAATGGTAAAGACAAACTAAGTTCATTTCTGTTTATGATTAAATTCCTGTTTCTCAAAGATTGGGCTATGTGCCATCTGTAACCTTAACTACAGATGGTCCTGTTCTGCCTACTTCAGGAAATAGCAGTCATGCCTTTGTTTCAAAAGGTTATTATGACCCCCTGTTATTATGACTATCTTATGATCGTCTTGCAATCATGTCTTTGTTTCAGAGGGTCATTATTACTAACTAGTTATGCTCTATAACTTCTCTGTCTATTTACCTGCCAAATTTCCCCATTTGGAAACCCCCTATCCCTGAGCTATAAAAACATTGTCTTACTCATGTCCAGTACTGACTTTTTGAGCCCTGTCTTATGGGGAGGCAGCCTGTGTGCATGAGTAAAAAAAAGATTGCTTGCTTGGATTAATTTGGACATGATGATTTGGGTAGATGATCTTTCTCTTGCATCTTTGGGATTAGCAAGACAACATAACAACTGCTAAGGGAGAAACCTGTGGGGGAAGAAACTGATACCAAAGTTGAATTGTTGGACAGTAGATGAGATGAAGAAGTGAGAAGGACTTAGGATGTAGGAGGTAAGGATGTGAGATGAGTGGTACTCAAAATGGTAGCATTGGGTGGTACCATCATAAAGAGTTTAAGATTACATGGCATGGAGAGATGATAGATTCAGGTAGGAAATATAAGGGGTCATATGTAGGACTGTGATGTAAGGTTGTCTCTTAGGGAAACTAGGACAACTGAATATCAAGGGAAAGCAGCATTGACCACTGGAAGAGTTGAGTACACTAGTTGAAAACTCAGGGCTAATACCCACAAGAACCTGGTGTGGGACAATTGTTTGTATTCTGCCAATTATATTTTAAATAAACACTGATTTCCCTCTCTGATTCCTTATCCTTTGTGTATAGGAGGGCAACTGATTTTTTTGGAGTTTATCTTATACCCTGCCAAGTTACTAAAGGTGTTTATCAGCTGTAGTAGTTCCTTGGTGGTGTCTTTGGGGTCGCTTATGTACACTATCATATCATTTGTAAATAACAAAAGTTTAATTTCTTCCTTTCCAATTCGAATCCACTTGATCCCCTTATGTTATCTTATTGCTATTGCTAGAACTTCAAGCACTATATTGAAGAGGTATGGAGAAAGTGGACAGCCTTGTCGTGTTCCTGACTTTAGTGGGATGGCTTTGAGTTTCTCTCCATTTAATTTGATGTTAGCTGTTGGCTTGCTGTAAATAGCTTTTATTATATTTAGGTATGACCCTTGTATCCCTAATCTCTCCAAGACCTTTATCATAAAAGGATGTTGAATTTTGTCAAATGCTTTTTCAGAATCTAATAAAATGATCATATAGTTTTTTTTCTTCACTTTATTTATATGATGGATTACATTGATAGATTTTCGTATGTTGAACCAGCCCTGCATCCCTGGGATAAAGCCTACTTGATCATAATGGATAATTTTTCTAATGTGTTCTTGGATTCAGTTTGCCAGTATTTTATTGAGGATTTTCGCATCGATGTTCATGAGTGAGATTGGCCTGTAACTCTCTTTCTTGGTTGAGTCTTTGTGTGGTTTTGGTATCAGGGTAACTGTAGCTTCATAAAAGGAATTTGGCAATGACTCTTCTGTTTCTATATTGTGAAATACATTAAGGAGTATAGGTATTAGGTCTTCTTGGAAGTTCTGGTAGAATTCTGCATTGAAACCGTCTGGACCTGGACTTTTTTTGGTAGGGAGGTTTTTGATAACAACTTCTAATTCTTCACGACTAACAGGTCTATTTAGATTGTTCACCTGGTCCTGGCTTAACTTTGGTATATGGTACTTATCTAAAAAAAAGTTCATTTCTTTTACATTTTCCAATTTTGTGGAATACAGGCTTTTGTAGTAAGATCTAACGATTCTCTGAATTTCCTCTGTGTCTGTGGTTATGTCCCCCTTTTCATTTCTGATCTTCTTAATTTGTGTATTCTCTCTCCGCCATTGATTAGTTTGGGTAGGGGTTTATCAATCTTGTTGATTTTCTCCAAGACCCAGCTTTTGGTTTCATTGATTCTTTGGATTGTTTTCTGTGTTTCTATTTTGTTGATTTCAGCCCTCAGTTTGATTATTTCCAGTCTTCTACTCCTCCTAAGTGAGTCTGCTTCTTTTTTTTTCAGAGCTTTCAGGTGGGCTGTTAAGTCTCCAATGTGTGCTTTCTCCATTTTCTTTAAGTGGGCACTTAGTGCTATGAACTTTCCTCTTAGCACTGCTTTCATAGTGTCCCATAAGTTTGAGTATGTTGTTTCTTTATTTTCATTGAATTCAAGAAATACTTTAGTTTCTTTCTTTATTTCTTCCTTGATCCAGGTGTGGTTCCGTAGTTGACTGTTCAGTTTCCATGAGTTTGTAGGCTTCCTGGGAGTAGCATTGTTGTTGAATTCTAACTTTAATCCATGGTGATCCAATAAGACACAGGTGGTTACTAATATTTTTTTTAACTGTGGAAGCTTGCTTTATTACTGAGTATGTGGTCAATTTTCTTTTTCTTTTTTTTTAAATATTTATTTATTTATTTATTATGCATACAGTATTCTGTCTGTGTGTATGTCTGCAGGCCAGAAGAGGGCACCAGACCTCATTACAGATGGTTGTGAGCCACCATGTGGTTGCCGGGAATTGAACACAGGACCTCTGGAAGAGCAGGCAATGCTCTTAACCACTGAGCCATCTCTACAGCCTCCATTTGACTTCTTTGGTTTTTTTGTTTGTTTGTCTGTTTTTTCATTTTGTTTTTCTTTCTTTTTTGAGACTAGCATTCTCTGTAGCTTTGGAGACCAAGCTGGCCTTGAACTCACAGAGATCAGCCTGCCTCTGCCTCCCAAGTTCTGGGATTAAAGCAAGCACCACCACCGCCCAAATGTGCTCAATTTTTGAGAAGGTTCCATGAGCTGCAGATAAGAAGGTATATTCTTTCCTATTGGGGTGAAATGTTCTATAGATGTCTCTTAAGTCCATTTGATTCATTACCTCCATTAATTCTCTTATTTCTCTGTTAGGTTTCAGTCTGACTGACCTGTCCATTGGTGAGAGAGGAGTGTAGAAGTCTCCTACTTTTGTGTGTGTGGTTTGATTACTGCCTTCAGTTTAACAATGTTTCTTTTACATAAGTGGGTGCTTTTATATTAGGTGCATAGAAATTCAGGATTGAGACTTCATCCTGATGAATTGTTCCTGTTATGAGTATAAAATGTCCCTCTCCATCTCTTCTGGTTGATTTTAGTTTGAAGTCAACTTTGTTAGAAATTAGTATGGCCAAACCTGCTTGTTTCTTAGGTCCATTTGCTTGAAAAACCTTTTCCCAGCCCTTTACTCTATTTCTTTATGGCAGTTTTTTTTACCTCCTGTTTAAGGTCCTCTATTATTTTCATATAGTTCCGTTTAAAGTTGATTTCTTCTATTTTTTCTGGAGTAGGGTGTTCATTTCTTCTTATTTCAGGATCCCTGGGTTCTGGTGATGTCATGTTGCCTTCCAGGTTGTTGGAGGAATTCTTGCATTGGCGCCTGCCCATCTCTTCCTTCAAATGGAGCCAGGAGAGGCCTGGTGTCTTGATCCAGTCTTTGCTGTGACTGACTCTCTGGGTGGATCTCCTCAGTGTAGAAGCAGGAACTGTTCCTGTCTGGATGGAACTCCTCAGCACTGAAACAGGGATGCCTGGTATCCCCCTCTGGGTGGATAGCCTGTCAGGATAAAATTCCTCAGCACTGAAATAGGGATGTCTGGTATCCCAAAGACACTGAGGACAAAAGGGCGAATGTGGGGGCAGAGCAGGGTCGAGTAGAACATAGGAGACCCTGTATCACAAGCTGAAGGTACCCGCAGTCCCTTGCAGGGACCTTCAGGCCTGCCTGGCAGGCAGGCACTCACCCCTCTGGGTGGGTAGCCTTAGTGCAGGAGCAGGAAACTGTTCCTGAGCCAAGGACCTTGCAGACAACAGGGCAGGCTTGGGGGTGTTGGCTGGTTCGTGTGTAAGAAAGACACCCCTGCAGCAGGAGCTGGGGGGGTGCTCTCTTCCAGGACAGGCCGCCAAGGGATAGCAGACACTCACCCGTCCAGATGGAACTCCTGAGCACTGAAACGGGGATGCCTGGTAGCCCAAGGACCCGCAGACAAAAAGGCTAAGGTGGGGAGCAGGGCAGGGTCAAGTAGAACACAGGAGACCCTGCAGCACAAGCTGAAGGTGTCTGCGCTCCCTTGCCGGGGACCTTCAGGCCTGCCAGGTAGGCAGGCACTCACCCCTCTAGGTTGGTAGCCTTAGTGCAGGAGTGGGAAACTGTTCTTGAGCAAAGGACCTTGCAGACAACAGGGCAGCCTTGGGGGTGGGGGGCGCTGGTTCGTGTGTAAGAAAGATATCCCTGCAGCAGGAGCTGGGGGAGAGAGGGTTGTGCTCTCTTCTGAAACAGGCCGCCCCGGGATAGCACACACTCACGCGTTCAGATGGAACTCCTCAGCACTGAAACAGGAATGCCTGGTAGCCCAAGGACCCACGGACGAAAGGGCTAAGGTGGGGAGCAGGGCAGGGTCAAGTAGAACACAGGAGACCCTCCAGTACAAGCTGAAGGTGCCTGAGCTCCCTTGCCTGCTTATTTTCTAATGAAAGAGAAAGAGTGTGGATCTGGATGGAAGAGAAGATGGGGAGGAGTAAGGGGAAGGGAAACCATAATCATGCTATATTGCATAAGAAAAATCTATTGTCAATAAAAGATAAAAAAACACAAAGGAATGATAGAAAAATAAAATGAGGCATTAACAGTCAAAAACAAACAAACAAAGAAGAAGGAATTTGAGAGCACCCAGAGCAAAGTAGTGAGACTCCTATTCAAAAAGCAAAACAAACAAAAACTAGACAAAAAAAGAAAGAGAGAGAGAGAGAGAGAGAGAGAGGTGGGGGAGGGAGGGAGGGAGGGAGGGAAGGAGGAAGGAAGGAAGAGAAAAGGAAGTTAGGTTTAATAAACTTAGAAATGTAGTTTTCACACACTGCAGAATCTCAGAACGATAGAAGTTTTGGGATTAGGATGGAGGTCAAGGCAATGGAAATGTACCTCAATTTAAAAGGTTTCCTGAGCTCGAGACTGGCCTCCATCCTGTCCAGACACTTCCCCTTAGCTGTCTATTGTTCAAGAGAGTAAGTCCTGCTAGGCTGGAGGACAATTCAGGGCCTGTGAACAGCCTGAGAAAATCAGTGGTCTTGGCCCAAGGACTTCTCAGCCCCATCCCTCCCCCGACCCCAACTATTGGTTCCCTGTTGTCCTCCAAGCTCCTCCTGCTGGTATTCGGAAAGCCTCCAGCACAGGCGACTGCTCTTTTATTCTGGAATCTACTGAGGTAAGTGGATGGGTAGGATGATCCATCCAAGCTTAGGGGTCACTGTGGGCTCAATGGCTCCACGCGCAACCACCGCGCAGGATCAGTTTTGGCTGCGGGCGTAGCTCCCTGTCTTCGGGCAGGACGCGGAAGCACAGCACTGTGAGCGCCAGCGCCATCATCATCTCCTTCATGGCGAAAGTCTGTCCTATGCAGTTCCTGCGGGAGGACGGGGTGGGAACTTTGTATCCGGCATCTCATTCTGGACCCACCTATCACTGAAACCTGAACTAGGTACCTGGTCAGTCAGCTGGAGGGGCACCCAAGGGGAACTAACATATTCGGGATTTCTCGTCTACATCTACATTCTGTATCCTGTGAACCTCAGTCAGACTCAGAGGCCAACTGAAACTATCAGCTGGGTGGTGCATGAGCACAGGGCTGTGGTTCTTGGACCTTCCCAACCCTGACACTGCACATCTTTGCTTTACCTGCGACGATGCAGGGATGAGGCCTAGATCCTGACTGTCCCAAATTTCCATCTTCTCCATCTTTCCTAAACCTTTGCCCCATCACCTCAAGCCCTCTGGCCTCACCTGGGCCCAGCAGAGAAGGGAATAAAAGCCAGAGGTGACCTGTCCTTGATGTTCTCTGGATCAAAGTGGAAGGGGTCATAGACCTGAAAGAGACAATGAATGGCATCTCTAAGCATAGAGTCCTGAGTGTGGTAGGGAAGGCAAGTTCTGATTTCCCCAGCTAAAACCTGCTCCTTCCTCTGGGGATCATTGTGGAGAAAAAGAATGGAGAAGGGGAGTTGCAGCACCTCAGGGTCAGGCCACACAGTTGGGTTGTGGTGGGTCCAAAAAAAAAAAAAAATACTGATTATGCAGAGGACAACACCTGTGGTGAAGTGGGGCCATGGGGTTAGCTAGCTGCTGAATAAACTTTGCTGTGTGCCCAGGTCCCACCTTCCCTGTCCCGTGGGCACTTTTAAGGATGACCCGGCCATCTGGGAGACCAACGTCCTGGGTGCGGCGGCGGCGGGAGATGACAGGGACCGGAGGATGCAGCCACAGACTTTCCTTGATACACATGGTCAGGAAGGGCAGCTGGGCCAGGTCGTCCCTGAGGAAGCCAACACACAATTACCAGGAGTGAAACAGAGACCATCAGGTCCTGTATTGCACACATAACCTTTCCCTACAGTCTTAAACTATCCCCCACGAAAAGAGGAGACTTAAGAAAGTATTGGAGAGAATTTAGCCAGGTATCATTAGAAGCTTTCTCTGAAGTAAACATGTTCCAAACTCAAAAATGCCTTTTAAAAAGAAATCTTCCTTTGGTAAGGCCAAAATCGAAGAACTACGAGACAACACAGATATCATGTTTGCCCTTTTTTATTCTTTTTTGAGATAGCCCTGGCTGTCCTGGAAGTTAATCTGTAGCCCAGGCTGTCCTCAAAGTCACAGATCCACCTGCCTCTGCCTCCAGAGTGCTGTGACTGAAGGCAGCGCCACCACTGCCTGGCTGTATCATTTGAGGTGAAAAGATTCACCTTAAGCCTGGGCCACACCTGGTAGTAGCCTATATAAAGGACATGGATGAAGGAAGCTTTTGTTCTTTGCCTGTTTGCCCTCACTCTCTCTGGCAAACCTATTCTTTCTCTGATACTGGAGCCTAGTTCTTCAGGATTCTAGTGTATAATGAAGACCAGCTGAGGCGTCCAACCCTGAGGACTGAACAAATTTTGAATTCTTGGAGACAGCCATTATTGGAATAGTCAGACCACAGACTGTAAGTCACTCTAATAAATCATGTACACGTGCATACATACATATACACACACACGCATGCACACATGCACACACACCCCCCATTCTATCAGTTCTCCTTCTCTAGAGAACCCTAATACAGCCTGGCTGGAAGAAGTAGGTGAATGGGGCCAGTATTTGAAGGTTATGCCTGTTCACTCTTCTAGCCAAGGAACCATCCAGGCCATGTGAACAGACATCATCTCATACTATTGTCACCATGCCTTCCATACAGTGGTAGGCATAAGCCATGTATTAAATAAACTCTTTCTTTCATGGGTTGTTCCTGTTAAGTATTAGGTCCCAGTGACAGATGCAAAGGCTAAGGAATGTAGAGTTCCATTGAACACACACACACACACAAACAAACACACGTGATGTGGGAGGGTCTTCTGTTTTGAGTTGATTTCATTGGTTAATAAAGAAATTGCCTTGGCCCTTGATAGGGCAGAAAATTAGTTAGGCAGAGTAAACAGAAGAGAATGCTGGGAGGAAGTGAGGCACTTTCTCTTGCCTGCAAGATGTAGATCCTTTTCTAGCTCCATGTCTGCCTGCATGCTGTCTTGCTTCCCATCATGACAAAAGTGGACTAAACCTCTGAACCTTAAGTGAGCCACCCCAATTAAACATTTCCCGTTATAAGAGTTGCTGTGGTCATGGTGTCTTTTCACAGCAACAGAAACAATAGCAAAGACATGGAGTAATAAGACTATACCCAATTGATAGTCCTCTTCCTACATGACCCTGATTTGTGTCAAGTTGACAGACTAGCCAGCACATATGGGTTCCAAGAGAGGAACTAATACCATCAGGTGAGAGTGCCTTTACCCACTAAACCACCTCACAGCCCTTAGTTTATTTTAGTTTCTATTTCGATTGTACTTTGTTTTATGAATGGGTATTGGAATACTGAAAACATTTCAAATGAAAAGACTAGAAAAAAACAAAATATTTTTCCATCTCCTTTAGGAGTTCCTCCCTGTGGGGATCTCTGCAACCTCCATTGTTAACAGAGAGATGACCCAAGGGAGGCAAGAAGTCAGTTTGGTTCAATACAACTAAGTAGCTGGTGTTGATTCTAACTTTGTAAGTCTGACCCCAAGTAGTTTATTTTAAGCATATTTAAACATAGCAAAAATTTGGTGAAAACTTTCCTAGTGATAATTAATTCAATCCAATTTGCATAATAAAGCTCCTTGAGGAACAAATGAACATTAAAAAAATCAGATGTGCCTACATTAAAACTCTTGTAATTCTTAAAACCTACATAATTTAAAGAATAAGACTTCACATTATAAAATTAAACAATCTTTAAGCAGATATGCAGCAAATGAGGATAAGGAACTCAAAATGTAAACAATATATATAAGTATCTTGATCAGAGGTAGAAATGTGTAGTGCAATATGCTAAATATATCCTAAAATTGCATCAATATATAAAGTATGTTAAGCAGAGGTATTAACATGCATGCATACAATATGACAAAATAACTTTGCATAGGTGTACAAATATTGTAAGAAGAAATAGAAGCATATTCAATATAACAAATATAAATTTGAATCTTTATCAATGTACAAATTTTCATAGAAGGAATTCAAAGTTAATTTGTCCTCTATCAATATACAAGAGTATATACCATTGTAAATTGTCTATACCTAATAGTTCACAAGTAGATACACTAATCTACATATTAGCTCATCCCATCCATTTTCTCTTTTTTTCTTTCCCAAAAGATATTCCTGAGCCTATATCATTTCCACCCAAACCCTATACAACTTATAACCTAACCCCTCACAGATGACAATTGTCTCTAACCATGAAGATAAATTCTGTTGAGAGAGGGGACGTTTTTTTCTAGAATTACTTCCAACTGTTATGGGGGCAATTCTATTTCTATGGGATCCTGTAAGCACTAAAAATTTCAAGATTACTGTCTTGTACACTTGTAGATAGTATCTAAGTAGTCTGCAGTGTTTTTCTAAAGATCTTATTTGAAATTCTGGTCATATCATTGTAAGAAGCGGCACCATCTCAGCTAGCCAGGTTGAAATCATCTTGAGCAATTCATAGCCCAAACCAATCTTTGAGTGGTGGGTGCTATTAGTTCAATGACATCATATAAAGCAGGTGGAAACATTGTTGTGGAACCCCATTTTCCTTCTGGAGACTTCAGAGATTACTGTAGGAAAATTTATTTGTCATTGTGGAAAACTTAAACATTATTTATATTAAAATGTAAAGTTTGAATTTCAATAGACATAATATTCAAATAAAGGTACCATAGAGAAAAAAATGGGTGTGGTGAAAAGAATTGTTGAAAACAGAGTTTTGATAACGCTACTCCCTAGATTTTTCTTTTTTCTTTTTCTTTTTTTTTTTTTTTTTTTTTGTCTTCCTTCTTTCCCACACCAGCTGGTTCTCCTAATATGAGACAGGAACTCTGAATTTTTCTTTTAACAACATGCTTGGATTTTGAAAAGGAAAGCCACAGTCAAACTCCAAAGCCAGCTTTGATTTTTAAGTGAGTTGGAACTACCACTATACTGAGAAGTAAGAAAATATGTATGTTTAGGTAGTGAGAATTTTTTTACCCTGAAGAGAACATTTGTATCATAAGTCAGATTTTTCTTTCTTTGGTGATTCTTTGTGAATAGTTATCTTTTTTCTTTAGGTGTCTAGATGTTCAAAGACTGTTGACTTCTTGAAGATGGATATTTTCTATTTTCCTTGAGAGATAAGAACAGAACTCTGACGCAACTATTATAAGGTTTCCTTACAACTTGGAGGATTGTCACCTCAGTGGATGAGCTGTCATTTCTTTTTATCAAGAGGTTTCTGCTTTTCAAACAGAATCGTGATTAATTTTGCTGGTATCCATTGTTTTTTTTTCTCCTGTGGGAAAAAGAGTGAAACTCATTCCCCAGTGTATCACATTTTTTCACTTTCATTCCGAGGTCAACACATCCTTGAAGTATATTGGATGATTTAATTCTGAAGTTTTTTCTGTCATCCAGTGTCTCTCTGCTGCTTTTGTTCCCTTTTTTATTAGCGTTAAGACAATTCAAAGTTAATAAAGCATTTTGCAGTCTATTTCTGGGAATATTTATCATCCCTTTCTATTTCTTTGACATATCCTTTATATTTCAATTTGCTCTTTCTCTAACTGCCTGACCTATGAAATAGGTTACACCTATAATATGCTTTATATTATAATAAGCAAAAACTTTTTTCATTTTCTTAGAGTCATATTTTGAAGCATTGTCTGTTTTATTTGTGCAGGTATACTCATGATAACCATATCTTTTAGTAAACGTATTATTACCTAATAAGCCTTTTCCAAACTCAAAGCAGTTGCCATTGAAAACCCAAATAGAAATCAATGGCGTGGCATACATATTTTTGTTTTCCAAATTCTACAAAATTGAACACATCCATATGCCAGATTTCATTTCTTTGAGTACCCTTTGGGCTACTTCCTGCAGGTAGTGGTGCTTGGTTGTATAAAGAACAAGTAGGACATTTCCTTACAATCTCCTTGGCTTGATGTTATGTGATATAAAAGTCTTTTTAAAAACATTTGCTATTGACATAATTTTTAAAATGAAATTCTGGGGCCTTCAGCACATTCCCAATCAGTAATCGGTCAATTTCTGCATTACTTTCTGCTAGTTGCTAGAGGATCAGGCAGATAAATATGGAATTGGATGTGTGTTATGTATATGGGATTATGCCTATTCCTGATTATATCTTGTACTGAATAAATAATGAAGTCAATTCTGTATCTCTGGTATAAATCCAGCTGCTTTAATAAGCAAAACAACTGTTTCTGTACATCACAGATCAGTAACTATGATGAAAGGTTCTTTAAAATCCCTTAGTACCATGTGAATAGCATATAATTCTGACTTTTGGACAGAATCATAAGGGCTTTGTTCCATTTACTTAAATCTTCTAATTTGTAACCTATGTTTCCTGATTTATTTGCATCAGTACATAGTGTTGGGGCTCCAGTTATTGGTGTGTCCCCTACAATGTGAGGAAGGATCTTTATAAGTCAAATTCTCTTGCTTTTGGGATAGTTATTGTTCGTCCCTCACAACAAAAGTTACTACAAACTCTTTAGCAAATTTCATCATTATTGAAAGATACTATAATTTCTGCTAATTGACAAAGTCTCAATTTTTCTTTTAGAATTATCTGAGACAACTTTTCCACATAATTTTTAAATTTTTTACTTGGTTTATGTGCTAAAAGAAGATGCATTCTAAGATAATATCTCCCCCTTTGTATTTATATTTCTGTAGAAGAATATTTGGAGGGGAATGTGATCAGAACATAGATAATATTCAGATTCACATGATCCATATGTGCCTCCTGTAATTCAAAGTCAATTCTCCATCAGTTTCAGCTGATAATTCTCTGGAACAATTTAAGTTCTTGTTACCATCTAAGGTTTTGCTTAAATTAATCAATTCATTAGGTTCTAAACCAATAGTGGGCCATAGATGGGAAATGTCTTCTAGCAACCTTTGGAAGTCATTAAAACTCTGCCATGGATCTTTTTTTTTTAAATTTGCACCTTTTGGGGTGTAGTTTCCTGTAAATCTGTTTTATAACCTAAATAATTTTTTTAAAAAATCTCATCTTTGTATTTTCAGAAGCAATTTATAATCTCCAACAATGCAAAATTTTCTTTACTTCTTTGAGCATTCTTTCCAAAATATTTACATTTGAATCAAATAGTAAAATGTCATCCATGTATTGGCAAATTATATATTGGACAAACTGCTTACATATCATTTCCGATGTCTGACTTATAAAATATTGGCCTAGGGTGGGCCAATGGTAATGGGTTGCTTTGTTTGTCTTTCATTGATTTATATTTATTGATCCAATGTCAACCTTCGCTGCCTCTTCTGCATAATCCAGAAGGTTGGGGCCTTCTATTTGGGTTATTCCCAGAATAAACATATCTAGAAATGCCCAGTCTAAAATACCTTCTCAAATAGCCTATTTTACTACAATTAAAACATTTGATAATTTGATGTCTCTTCATACCTTTGGAAATCACTTCTCCTATCCAATCCTCAGTATTATAGTCAAAAGACTCAACATTGGCTGTGTGCAGGATCTATGCATCCATTGGTGCCAATCTTTTCTTTAAAAACCCTAGTTAGTAGCTTTTTGCATTCTCAATTTGCATTTTCAAAAGCCAGAGATTCAATGAGTACTCATCTAGATTTTGAATCTTCTATCCCTATTTATATAGCCTTAATCATTCTTTTCAGAAAGTCACTGAAGAGTTCTCTTGCACCTTGTAAAATCTTAGTATACAATTAAATTCTTTTTCCTAGTTTATGAATCTTTCTCCAAGCATCCTAGGCTGCTGTATGGCATGGAGACAAAATGTGCTCAGTGTATATAGCTTGAGTATCTGCATTAGGATGTTTTTGGAAGGCCTCAAAACCCCAGACTCTACCTTGATGTTCATGGGCCTTAGTTTCCTCTCTCCAGCAACTCCTCCACTGTAGCTGTGGACCATGGTCTAATACAGCTGAGACTAATTGAAGCCAATCATGTGGAGTAACCTTATTTCTTGAAACAAATGCCTTTACTAACTTCTTCGCCTTTGGTGAATGCATACCATGAAAAACTACTGCATCATTAATATTTTTTAGATCTTTTATACATATAAGCTCCCTTTTACAGTCTATATATCTTAGGGGGGTTTTATGTTTTCTGAATTTTAATAAATACTAATAGAATAAGTAGATAAAACTCTTGGTAAATCATCTCTGACTCTGACTTTGCTATTGTCTTTTGTATTTAGTTCAATTTCCTGCTTATCAGGTCTGACAAATTCTTCAGTTGTTTCAAATCTTTTTATCACTGTCTTGTAGAGTCTGAATTTCTTGACTGGTGAATATTTCTAATGATTTCATCAAATCAATTAATCTCTGGTTCTTATTATGCACGTGTGATTCCAAGATTTTAATTTTTCCATCTATATGATATGTTCTCACCCTTATAGATTGTTTATATGCCATGTAAATTGCCTTCCAAGAGGTATGTTCTATCTGCTAGCTTGTCATAACATTTTAAGAGATTTTGATTGTCAGTTTCAAGTGTAAATCCTGTTAGCTAACTTCTTATTACCTGTCTGTAGAGGCTGTATCATTTCTATAAGTTTCTCATTCTTGATTCTGTTATCAAATCATTTCTTTAAGAATATAATATGAATATCAAACTAGTAACAGCTATGGCCAAGAATGTATAAATCTCAGGTATGTCATATACCTCTTCTACAATTCTGTCCATGGTAGAAACGAAAAGGTCTTTAAATTCCTGGATGGGGATATTACCTGCTATTATCTTGGGAGTGTTTTACAAATGGCAATCTAATAACAAATGATTTACCTCCATTAAAATCCTGTCTCAGGTGAGAATATGACTGGTTCAAGTGTTGAGAGTTCAACATGTAATAACAGTGTTGGCCATTAGGTGTTGTGGTTGTATCACTAAAGCTGTCCAGAAACGTAGCCAACCTGTGGATTTTCTCAGAAAAACTCAAAAGCAAAGTGAAAAGATTTTTTTTGATACAAGAGAAATTTATTTTTAGTTCCTCAAACAGATAGATAAGCAAATATACAGAATATATTTAGAATATATATATATATCCCCACTAACACAGATACAATAAGAGATACCTGGAAACACAAAAAGGTGAAACCATACACAAGAAGAAGCATACATTCAAGATTTTTGTTAAAGGAAAAAAAAAAGAAAAAATAGTAGCTAGAGTGTGCTAGAGTGCTGCTGGATGAGGTCATGACCTTTGTGTAGTAGGAACACAGGTATGGCAGGAGCTCACCCATGTGGAGTGCCTGTGACCTCTGTAGGAGTAGGTACGAGCCAGCAACATCTGCTTAAGCAGATACCATCTGGCTACCTCTGCAGGAGCAGGCCTCAACTAGTGTCCTCCTTCAAAGGAGGCATGAATGACCTCTGGGATTGCAGGATGACCTCTAGGGGTCCTGAGGGACCACTGGGGTGACTGAAACTGTGGGCCTGACTCCACCATGAGGAGAAACCATCTGAGTCTTGGATCCACTGGCACCTGGAAGAGTGATCACAAGAGAAATGACTCAAACTACACCAATCAGAGGAAAAGATGGATAAACAACAAGGTAAGAGCACACTCAACACCACAAAGAACAACACAGCACAACCAAGAACTAGTGGCTCTAAAACAGCAATATTTGAACACCCCAATACAGATTAAGCAGAAGAAAAATGACCTAAAAATAACTTTAGAAGACTATTGCAGGCCCTTAAAGAGGAAATAAAAATTCATTAAAAATGGAGAAAAAGACAAACAAAAAATTGGAAGAAATCAACAAATCCCTTAAAGAAAACTAAGAAAAAGCAATCAAACAGGTGAAAGAAATTATTCAAGACTTAAAAACCAAAATAGAGACAATAAAGAAAACACAAACTGAGGGAACCCTGGAAATAGAAAATATGAAAATGACCAGGAACCACAAATACAAACATAAACAGCAGAATACAAGAGATAGAAGAGAGACTATTTTTTAAAATATTTATTTATTTAATTAGGTGTACAGCATTTCTTCCATGTGTGCCCGCAAGCCAGAAGGGGTGCCAGTTCTCATTATAGATGGCTGTGAGCCACCATGTGGTTGCTGGGAATTGAACTCAGGACCTCTGGAAGAGCAGGCAGTGCTCTTAACCTCTGAGCCATCTCTCCAGCCCCGGAAGAAGAAAGACTATTAAGTGATGAAGATAAAATAGAGGAAATAAACTCATCAGTTAAAGAAAATTTTAAATCTAACAAAACCTTAACATAAAATATCCAGGAAATACTGGATACCATGAAAAGACCAAACCTAAAAATAATAGGGATAGAAGAAGGAGAACAAGTCCAATTCAAAAGAACAGAAAATATATTCAACAAAATCATAGAAGAAAACTTTCTCAACCTAAAGAAAGATATGCATAAGAAGATACAAGAAGCTTATAGAACACCAAATAGACTGGACCAGAAAAAGAAGTGCCCTTGCCACATAATAATCAAAGCACTAAACATACAGAATAAAGAAAGAATATTAAAAGCTACAAAGGAAAAAGGCCAAGTAACATATAAAGACATACAGAATTACATCTGACTCCTCAGTGGAAACAATGGAAGTCAGAAGGTCCTAGTCAAGAGCTATGCAGACATTAAGAGACCATGGATGCCAGCCCAGACTACAATACCTAACAAAAGTTTCAATCACCATAGATGGAGAAAACAAGATATTCCATGACAGAACCTGATTTAACCAAAACCTAGCCACAAACCTAGTCCTACACTAAGTACTAGAAGAAAATTCCAACCCAAGGAAACCATCTGAACTGACAAAAACACAGACAATAGACAATCTCACAACAGCAAATCCCAAAGAAGGGGAAAACACACACACTAACACCACCAATAATGAAAACTAAGAAAACATGAAAGCAATCAGTGCTCATTAATATTCCTTAATATAAATGGACTCAACTCATCTATAAAAAGACAAAAGCTAACAGACTAGATATGAAAATAGAATCCATCCTTCTGCTGCATACAAGAAACACACCTCAAACCCAAAAGCAGACATCACCTGAGAGTAAAGTGTTAGAAAAAGATTTTCCAATCAAATAGACTTAAGAAACAAGCTGGTGTAACTACCCTAATCACTAACAAAATAGATTTTAAACTAAAATCAATCAAAAGAGACAAAGAAAGGGCAGGGCTGTGGTGGCGCATGCCTTTAATTCCCAGCACTCGTGAGGCAGAGGCAGGCGGATCTCTGTGAGTTTGAGGCCAGCCTGGTCTACAAGAGATCGTTCCAGGACAGGAACCAAAAGCTACGGAGAAACCCTGTCTCAAAAATCCAAAGAGAGAGAGAGAGAGAGAGAGAGAGAGAGAGAGAGAGAGAGAGAGAGAAGGACATTTCATATTAGTCAAAGAAAAAAGATTCATCAAGAGGAAATCTCAATGTGAACATCTTTGCCCCAAATACAAGGGTACCTTCGTATGTAAAAGAAGCATTACTAAAGCTTAAATACACATTAATGCCAATCACTAAAAATGAGAGACTTCAAAACACCACTCTCACCACCAGACACCTTTGCCAGACAGAAACTTAACAGAGAAATAAGGGAACTAAAAGATATCATAACTCAAATGGGATTAACAGACACATATAGACCATTTCACTCAAATACAAATAATATACATTCTTCTCAACACATCATCGACCTTCTCAAAAGTTGACTACATACTAGGTAACAAAGCAAACCTCAACAGAAATAAACTCCATATATGTTGTTGGATCACCATGGCTTAAAATTAGAATTCAACAGCAACACTAATTGCAGAAATCCAAGAAACACATGGGAATTAAAAAGTGCTCAACTGAATTACCAATGAGTCAAATAAGAAATTAAGGAATTCCTAAAATTCAGTGAAAATGACCAAACAACATACCCAAATTTAAGAAACACAATGAAAGCAGTGTTAAGAAGAAAGTTCATAGCACTAGATGCCTATGTAAAGAATCTGAAAAAATCCCCACTAGTGAATTAACAGAACACCTGAAAATTTTAAAACAAAAAGAAACAAACTCAACCAGGAGGACTAGATGACAGGAAATAATCAAATCGAGAGCTGAAATCAACAAAATAGAAACATAGAAAACAATAAGAAGTTTCAATGAGGCAAAGAGTTGGTTCTCAAAAAAAAACCCAACAATATAGATAAACCTTTATCCAAACTAACTGAAAACAAGAGAGAATATCCATATTAGCAGAATCGAAAATGTAAAGGGGGACAATGCAATAGATATGGAGGAAATCCAGAGAATCATCAGGTCATGCTTTGAAAACTGTACTCCACAAAATTGGAAAACTTAAAGAAAATGAAAATTTTTGGATAAATATCACTTACCAAAATTAAATCAAGACCAGATAAGCAAATTAAATTGACTTATAATCACTAAAGAAATAGAAAAAGTCCTCAAAATTCTCCCAACAAAAAAAGCCCAGGACCAGATGGTTTCAGTGCAGAATTCTACAAGACTTTCAAAGAATAACTAATATCAATACTTCTCAAATTATTCCACACAAGAGAAACAGAGAGAGAGAGAGAGAGAAAGAAAGAAAGAAAGAAAGAAAGAAAGAAAGAAAGAAAGAAAGAAAGAGAGAAAGAGCATTGTCAAACTCTTTTTAAAAGGTTAAAATTACACTGATAAGCAAATTACACAAAGACTTTACTAAGAAAGAAAATTACAGACAAATCTCACCCATGAACAATGATGCAAAAATACTCAATGAAATACTGACAAACCCAGTCCAAGAACACATCAGAAAAATCATTCACCATGACCAAGTAGGATTCATCCCAGAGATGATTCAACATATAAAAACCTGTCAATGTCATTTACCATATAAACAAACTGAAAAAAAAAAAACATGATCATCTCATTTGATACTTTAAAAGCCTTGACAAAATAAAACACCCCCTCATAATAAAGGTCTTGGAGATAGCAGGATACAAGAAACTTAACTAAACATAATAAAGACAATATACAGTAAGCCTACAGCCACTATCAAACTAAATGGAGAGAAATTCAAAATGACCCCACTAAACTCAGGAACAAGACAAGGTTGTCCACTCTCTCCATACCCATTCAATATAGTACTTGACGTTCCAGCTAGAACATTAAACAACAAAAGAGATCAAGGGGATACAAATTGGAATAGAAGAAATAACTCTATTTGTGGGTGATATGTTAGTATTCTTAAGTGACCCCAAAAATTCTACTAAGGAACTCCTTCAATTCATAATCACCTTCAGTAATATAGCAGGATACAAGATTAATTCAAAAAAATCAGTAGCCCTCAATAATACAGATGATAAATGGGCTGAGAAAAAAATCAGAGAAACATCATCCTTCACAATAGTGACAAATAACATAAAGTATATTGGGGTAACTCTAACCAAACAAGTGGAAGACCTGTATGACAAGAAATTAAAATTGTTGAGGAAAGAAATTGAAGAAGACACCAGAAAATGGAAATATCTCCCATGATCTTGGATAGGTAGAATAAGCATAATCAAAATAGCAATCTTACCAAAAGCAATCTACAGATTCAATGCAATGCCCATCAAAATCCCAGCAAACGTCTTCACAGTCCTCATATGAATAATATTCAGCTTTATATGGAAAAGCAATAAATAAATAAATAAATAAATAAATAAATAAATAAATACCACCCAGGATACAAAAACAATCCTGTACAATAAAGGAACTTTTGGAGGCTTCACAATCTCTGACTTCAAACTCTACTTCAGAGCCACAGTAATAAAAACAGTCTGGCAATAGCCAAGAAACAAAGAGGAGGACCAATGCAATTAAATTGAAGACTCGGATATCAATTCACACATCTATGAACACCTGATTTTTGATAAGGAATCAAAAAATATAAAATGGAAAAAAGAAGGCATATTTAACAAATGGTGCTGGCATAACTGGATAGCATCATGTAGAAGAATGAAAATAGATCCATATCTATCACCATGCACAAAACTCAAGTCTAAATGGATCAAAGACCTCAACATAAAACCAACCACACTGAATCTCATAGAAAAGAAGTGGGAGGTACACTTGAGCACATTAGCACAGGAGACTACTTCCTAAATATAACCCCAGTAGCACAGACTCTGAGAACAATTAATAAATGTGACCTCCTGAAACTAAGAAGTTTCTGTAAAGCAAATGTCACAATAAATAAGACAAAAATGGCAGCCTGAAGAAAGAGGATGATCTTCAACAACCCCACATCAGACAGAGAACTAACCTCTAAATATACAAAGAAGGAAAGAAACTGGTCATCAAAAGAACAAATAATCCAATAAAAAAATAAGGTCCAGATCTAAACAGAAAAATTTTAACAGACAAATCTAAAAGGTATGAAAGACACCTAAGGAAATGCTCAACATCCTTAACCATCAAAGAAATGCAAATCAACACAATCCTGACATTCCATATTAACCCTTTCAGAATAGCCAAGATCAAACTCACTGATGACAGCTTATGTTAGATGGGACGTGGGGTAAAAGGAACACTCCTCCAGTCATGGTGAGAATGTGAACTGGTACTGCCACTTTGGAAATCAGTATGGAGATTTCTCAGAAAATTAGGAAGCAATCTACCTCAAGACCCAGCAATCCCACTTTTGGGTATAGACCCAAAAAATACTCAATAATATTACAAGTGCATGTGCTCAACTATGTTCATAACAGCATTACTTGTAATAGCCAGAATGTATAAGTGACCTAAATGCCTCCCAACTGAAGAATGGATAAAGAAAATATGCTACATTTACACAATGAAGTACTACACAGAGGAAAAAAATAAAGACATCTTGAAATTTGCAAGCAAATGGATGGCTTTAGAAAGCATCATGTTGAGTGAGACTCAAAAAGATATAATATGTACTTACTCATAAGTAGAGTTAGACATAAAGCAAAGAAAAACCAATCTACAATTCACATTCCCAAAGACCCTAAGAGAGACATACATGAATCTAATCTACATGGGAAGTAGAAGAAAACAATATCTCCTGAGTAAATTGGGAGTGTGGGTAATCATGAGAGAGGGCAGAAGGTGTGTTAGGAATAAAGGAGGGGAATGGAGAAAAATATATAGCTCAATAAAAACAATAAATAAAAACAACTAAACTAAAATATATACAGATATTTCCTTGTTCAGACCCTGTGTAGAACCTGTGTGTTCTGCTTCATTCTTTTGAGTTTATGAGATGTGCTTAGTTAACTTAGATGGTGTCTGTTGTCCTACCTCCTCTCTAGCTCTTACCCTCTTTCTATGTCCTCTTCCATGGGGTTTAAACAGATTTAAGACGAGTGATTGGAAACAAACATCCCATTTAATGATGTGTGTTCCAAGAACTCTCTCTCTCTCTCTCTCTCTCTCTCTCTCTCTCTCTCTCTTTGTGTCTCTCTCTCCCCCTCTCTCTCTCCTCTCTCCCTTGTGTGTGTGTGTGTGTGTGTGCATAATATTTGGCTGTGAATCTCTGCATATTTTTCCATCTGCTGCAGAAGGAAGATTCTCTGATGATGGCTGAATTAGTCACTAATCTTTGAGTATAGCTGAGCATCATGAGAAGTCATTTTAATGTTACTTGTTTTTTTTGTTTTGATGCTGTAGTGTTTTATTTTACTCTAGGTATCTGGGATATCTAGTTTCTTGGTCTTAGTCAGCCTAGCAGTGTTGTGTTAGGTTTGAGTTTCATCTTGTGGAGTAAGACTTATGTCAATTTGGATTTTGCTTGACTCAAACAAAGCCTTTGCTCAAGAACAGGCTTTGTGTGATCATTGCCCTCACATATTTTGTAAATAGGACAGATTGTAGTTAAAAGATTTTGTATACTTTTAGGTCCTTTATCAAAGATCAGGTTCATAGGTTTGTGGGTTAAAGTCCGGGTCTTCTATTCGATTCCATTGGTCAACTTCTCTGTTTATATGCCAATACCGAGCTGTTTTCAATACTGCAGCTCTGTAATAGAGTTTGAAGTCAGGGATGGTAATGCCTCCAGACGATCCTTTATTGTATAAGATTGTTTTGGCTATCCTGGGCTTTTTGTTTTTCCATATAAAGTTGATTATTGTCTTCTCCAGATCTGTGAAGAATTTTGATGGGATTTTGATGGGGATTGCATTGAATCTATAGATTGCTTTTGGTAGAATTGCCATTTTTACTATGTTGATCCTCCCAATCCAAGAGCAAGGGAGATCCTTCCTAGAGAAGCTAAATAAGAAGGTGAACCCAAAGAAAAACATATAGGCATCCTCCTGAATATTAACCTTCATCAGGCGATGAAATGAGACAGAGACAGAGACCCACATTGGAGCACCGGACTGAAATCTCAAGGTCCAAATCAGGAGCAGAAGGAGAGAGAGCACGAGCAAGGAACTCAGGACCGTGAAAGGGGCATCTACACACTGAGACAATGGGGATGTTCTATCGGGAACTCACCAAGGCCAGCTGGCCTGGGTCTGAAAAAGCATGGGAGAAAACCAGACTCGCTGAACATAGCAGACAATGAGGACTACTGAGAACTCAAGAACAATGGCAACGGGTTTTTGATCCTACTGCATGTACTGGCTTTATGGGAGCCTAGGCAGTTTGGATGCTCACCTTACTAGACCTGGATGAAGGTGGGTGGTCCTTGGACTTCCCACAGGGCAAGGAACCCTGATTGCTCTTTGGGCTGACGAGGGAGGGGGACTTGATTGGGGGAGGGGGAGGGAAATGGGAGGCAGTGGCGGGGAAGAAGCAGAAATCATAAATAAATAGATGATAGATAGATAGATAGATAGATAGATAGATAGATAGATAGATAGATAGATAGATGGATGGATGGATGGATGGATGGATGGATGGATGGATAGATAGATAGATAGATAGATAGATAGATAGATAGATAGATAGATAGATCCCACCAATATGATGTAGCAAATCAGGATTCCTTGTACCTTTTCCATTCTAATCAGAAAATAGTCAATAAAGTCTTGAGGGCTACTGAGGTTCAAAAAAAAAAGATTTGTGTCTGGGTTGCTGTTTATATTTCTCCTTTTGTATTCTTTAGTGTATCTTCCAGTAACAACAACAAAAAAAATAGAACTAAGGAGTGAAGTGTCTATGTAGGCACTGGCTTGACATCTTACATGTTTAATGAGTTGCTTGGGTGTTATCTTCAGCAAGGGGACCTGACAGTCAGATAGTGAAGGACAAATAATTGCCTTAGCAACAGTCTGAGTTGTTTGAGGATTTCCATGGGACCCCTTTGGCCAACAGCTGAATTGATTGTACCCCACTCTGGGTACTGAAAGGCTTACTTGTTGACAAGAGTAGGCCAGGTAGGTTCTCTCTCCATCATTATCTGGAGGCTTCATTAAGATTCACTTCTGATATTTTAGGAAGCTCCCACTGCACTAGGTTTCCATACCACCCCTCAAATGTCCCACAATTCTAGTTATCTCTTCTCATATGTATCCTCTCTCTCAACTTCCAACCCTCACTTCCACACTTGATCCTTTTGTTCCCACCCAAATAGCCCCACTACTCACATAAAATCTACTCTATTTCCCCTTCCAAATGAGATTCATGTGTCATACTTAGTCTCTTCCTCTATACCTATTCTCTCTGAGTCAAAGGACTGTAGCGTGGTTATCATTTAGTAATGCCTAATATTCACATATAAGTTAAGATGCAAAATATTTATCTTTCTGGGTCTTGGTTACATTATTAAAGATTAGTTTACTATTTTTATCCATCTGACTCCAAAGCATAGTCATCTGTTTTTCATGTGGATAGCAATAATCACACATATTATGAAAGAATCAACATGCATCCATCTGTACACCAGGAGAAATAATTATAATTATATGAAATACATGAAATACTTATGATATATGTATATATATTTTTGTTATATATTTAGTGATCTTGATATCTGTATTTCTCTCTCTCACACACACACAGACACTTTACATTCTCTCTCTCTCTCTCTTACACGTACACACAAATACACACACACACACACTTTACATAATTGTAGTGTATGGATATCAAAGCAAACTCTCAAATCATCTTTCAGGTGTAGCACCTGTTTAAGCACAGGATATATGGGAGAATATAAAGAGATAGTTGGAATTTAGATGTTTGAAATTCATATTAAAAGCTTGATACCTTGTTTAATATACTAAAAGAACCACTGAGCCCTGCTTATAAACAGAGACTGCACTTTTGTTTCCTAACTCTCCAGACCCCCCCCCAAAAAAAAACACACAGAAACTATGTTAATTACAACACTGTTTGGCCTGTTAGCTCAGGCTTCTTATTAACTAACTCTTACATCTTAAATTAACCCATTTCCATTATTTTATATTTTGCCATGAGGCTCCTGTTTTGTTACCTCACATCCTGCTTTTTGGGCAGCTACATGGCATCTGCCTGACCCCACCTTCTTTCCTCCTCTTTCTCTGCTTGTATTTTTCGCCTTGCTATATTCTGCCCTGCCATAGGCCAAAGCAGCTTTTTAATTAACCAATGTTAATAAGACATATTCACAGCATACGGAGGGGAATACCACATCACCTGCTGTTATGGGCTACAGTACACTTGTGGAAGCCCAAAAATATGAGTCTATTTCCATATTGACCAAATGTCAGAGAGTTAGAACTTAGCTCAAGGTTATTGTGTTTCTTACCTCAAACAAAAGTGTAAGGATCCAACTAAGTTTCAGTTCCCTTAGGAGATAAATTTGGATTCCTCCCAGGGAGTGGTTTGCCTACAGAATGTTTTGGTTTAGGGTGTGTGAGTGACTTGTTTTGTTCTAGCAATAGAATGTTTAACTATGGATGTAGCCCATGACCTTCAGTTGATATGTTTATTTCCTTGTATCATGTTAATCTAGTTTTTTGTCTTATTTCTACTTTTTGAGATCAGGGGTATTTTAAACATTTGGAAATTAAATGCAGGGCAAATTTCAGCACTCACTGGAATTCCCTCCCAATACTATTCTATGTTCTCTGTTTTATTATTTTCATTCATGTCTTCCTATTCTTTACTATATTTCTAAATCCTCATACCTCTACCCTGGCAAGAGGTATTTTTGTCAAGACTGGTCCCTGACATTCACTTTCACATTAGGAGAAATAAAGATATATAAGGCAGAATTCCTGCACTGTGAAGACTCACAGATACTCAAGGGAAATAATGGTATGAAGAAGAATAAAGGCCAAATGTCACATAGGGTATAATAGAGAGAAATGTCTATTTTTTCAGTTATGAATAATAGTTTATTCACTTATTTGAGTCTGCATATTCCATTTGTAATTGAGTAAACAAATAATGGAAACATGTTGCTCACTAATGTCAGATTCCCCTCTGTATGCTGTGAATACCATTGGTTAATAAAGGACTGTCTTGGGACTGAGCAGGGAATAGAGGTAGGCAGGGAAAACTAAACTGAATGCTGGGAGAAAGGAGGCAGAGTCAGGGAAAAGCTATGAAGCCACTGCCAGAGACAGATGTGCTGAAATTTTGCTGGTAGGCCACGACCTCGTGGTGATGCACAGATTAATGGAGATGGGTTAAATTAAGATGTAAGAGTTAGCCGATAAGAAGCTAGAGCTAATGGGCCAAGCAATGATTTGAATAATATAGTTTCTGTGTGGTTATTTTGGGTCTGAGCTGCTGAGCAATGAGGAACAAACAAGCAGCCTTCTTCTAACAGCTCACTAACAAGTACTTTAAATCATTTTCTAAGATGGATTTGAATATAAGAGAAACTAGGACTGAGACTAAATAAAAGGCAACAGCAAGTATTTAATACATGTTTAATTTTTGTTTCAAGTAGCAGCTCTCTACTTAATAAGCTACAAAAGATAAGAAAAAGAAATTTTGTGGTATAAATAAAATCATATTTGATTGAACAACTGAATAGCTGAATATATAATCTGAGATTCAGTGAATCACAGTAAATACTTTCTGATTTTACACAGGGAACAGATGTAGAGAAGCTTCCCAGTATGGTTTCTGTGAATACAAATTCAGCAAATTATTAACAAAGAGCCACCTAGAGAAATGAGGTTTCAGCTTCAATTTCTTTACTAAGCATTCTCTTTTATTTGTTTCATGCTTGAAGACTGATTTCCAGACAAAGGCACTTGTCTTTAATGTGGGTAGCAACACTAATAGGTGACTTAAAAGAATCAGCACATAATTGTCTGTACTCTGGTCAAATTCATCCACATCCACAAAACAGGGATGTTAATGCAACTGAAAGAACAAAAATCAGTAGCAAAGTTACATCTTATTTTTATATTGAAATCTATGACCTACACCATAAGAGTGAATTTTTATTGTATACACCACAAATACATACATATCATTTTTCAGATACTATAGATTAAGGAAGTTTCAAAATTACGATAGTTTCAAATAAACAAAGATAAGACAGTATTGTTTTACGACTGAATGTGGTAGGAATTTCTTCCTGGGACTCACGTTTATTGCACACTATCTTTCATTAAAGTTAGTTATATGAGTTTTTTTTCTCTAAGATAACTGCAAGTCCTCAGAATGCATATACCATATTATTTTTCTCTATCTCCAGAAATGTCTAGCACACTGCTGTCAATGTGATATTTTTAAAATAAAGGTTTCTTGACAACAACATAATTAATTTGCATATTATTTTGTTATTTGTGAGGCTCATAAGTCAGTGATGCCTGGAACTTTCTTCTAGCTAGGGAGGAAGTCAGTGAGACCAGAATGTTCTTAAGACATTTTATGACTTTAGAACTCACCCAGTATCCAATGATTCGATGAGGCAGGCATTTTACTTATCTTTCCACCACGGATACTATACTTTGATATTGTTAACTCCTCAAAGGATGTTTAAGTTGAAAATAAAGTAATCAAGAAATGTACTTTAGTGTAATACTGGGAACAGAGCTCTGAAGCACTTTGCTGCTGTTCATGTTGAGTCTATTAATAACATGTTTGAGACTGTAGAGAAAAGGATAAATGAAAATCTTTATCTCTGAGGCACCTCATGATGTGCCCATCTGTTTGTCTCTCCCCATGGCCTCCTGCAGCCACTTGGGGAACTGCGCCATCCCTGCCTGAGACTGGCTGCTCTTGAGACCACTGTTTTCTGCCTGCTGCCACATGGCTCACTGCTGCTGCTCAAACCTGCAGCATTTCTGCTGGCGCCAAGAATGCACAGCATTTTTACACAATCCATCACATTATGACCCCTTAGGTTAGGCACTAACCTCCACATTCCTGGGTTTGTCTTTACTTTCACCTATTGCTTAGTGAGTATTTCTGAAGCACAGAGTCTCCTCTTTTGTAAAATACAAAAATCAAACTCTCAAAGTGCCGGACTACAACTTCTACAAGACTATTTATTTTTGCTGTTTATTCTGGGGTTTGATCTTTATTTTAAATTTGCTTTTGATTTGTGGAGGAGGTTGCAAGAGCAGAGGGCAGATTCAAGGAGATGGGAGAAAAATGGGCTCTGAATGCATGATGTGAAAGCCACAAAAATCAATGAGTGTTGAAAATAATAGAAATAAAGTAGAGTATTACATCAGGATACAATAATAGATTTCCTTATAGCCCATAGCGCTAAAGACAATGAGGAATTCTCTAACCAGGGATGAGGCAGCTCTCTATCAAAACCTTACCCTTGATTCAAAGATCCCTCAAGAAAATTTGGAGGACATTTTCTGTATTACGTTATACAATGTTCTAAAGAGGCTAAGGTATGTGAGGCAGTAGTTGCACATACCTTTAATCTCAGCACTTGGAAGGTAGAAAGAAGCACCTGGAGTTTTGTGTGTTCAAGGTCAGCTTTGTCTACAAAGCAAATTCCAGGAATTTTACACAGGAATATTACACAGAGAAACAATGTCTCAAATGTAAACAAACCAAGAAATAGTCTAAGGTTAAAGATAAGGTTAAGTTGTTTTTAGTTAACCTGTGGATTTCGGGAAGATAATAATGCTCCCATTCTTTTCTTCAAGCATTCATCAAAGACAATGAGAAACAAACCAATGTGATCTTCAACAAATAGGAGGAGGAAGTATTCCTGTAGGACAAGCTCTTACCACAGTCAGTTTCAGACATTAACAGAAAGATCCAGAAACTGGCAACTGACCCAGAGAAAATGCTGGATGATTATGCCTGGCCTAAAATTTCTTTCTTTAGCTGAGATAAAAAATGGAATAGAGAAAGAGCAAGCACATTGGAGAGTTGGTGGCAGCTTTGGGGGTCAATCTGATAAAGGTTTCTCTCCCATGTACACAGTTTATTACCTCAATCATGCTTCCTCTGCAGGAAAATTCTGAGAGACTGGGTCACCACTCATCTAACAGGGAATTCACAGGGAGTGTTGATGTCCTTAGACTGAAATGGGCCGAAGGTCATTATCATCCCCATAATGATAGGATTGTGACTGTGACACTGGCTGCTATTATGAGTATAAATCTGGAGAACTGGGCATTTTGGACTGTGGATGACCCTGGGATTAAACTCTTGATAAACTCAAAACCGAGATTCTTTGCTTTGTCCTCCCCTAGTCCCAGTTTTTAAAAATCCACAATTATTTGGTGTATATTTGGCTAGACCCTTAGATGTTATTTCACTCGGCCACTTGCTTGTTCTTTGGGAGACTTTCACTGTTATTTCAGTTTCCCCATATCTTGTACGCCTTGTGAAGAAAATAGATCTTTCATCTAGACTAATTGTTTAACTACTTCTCTCACCATTATTGTTGTCCTCTCAAAGACAGCAACATAATGATAGGAACAATAAATGCAGAAACTCCTACTGTAGTCATACATCTTAAAGACTTTAATAACTATCTCCATCAAAAACAATATCCTCTCAGACATGAAGTTGCAGATAGAGTATTAAAAGAAACCTAAAACAAATAAAAAAGACTAAAATTGCTTCTTCAATGTTCTAGCCTATTTAGTGCTATAATCTTGGTGTTTTTGGAAAGTCCCCAACAAGTAAAAGTTAATTCAAGATCTCTCCATCTTATCCAGGAGGAAGTATTCTCTCTTTCCTCAGTTCTTTCTTGTATTCTCACGCAGATCTCTGCTAATATAATCAAAAATTTCATACATAATCTTTCCTTTTATTTTTCATGAAACTTATTTGTTTAAAAGACATGCCAATAGATAAAGCACACCAACAGATGTTTGTTCAAAACTCATATCATATTTGAATATCCTAGCTAACCCAAGGTCCTCACGCTGTTGATGTTTTGTTTGGCTTCCAGGAAGGTTTTGACTGTTTTCAGATTCTGGTGCGGTACAATGCAGGCAGCTTCCTTTTTGACCTTCCTTCAGGCTAGTGTGAACTGAGGCATCAGTCGAGAACACACTCCTCGTATTGGTATCATCTAGCTTTGCGCCCTTTGTTTTGTTTCTGTAGACACTAAATGTCTTTATGTGACAGTGTTAGAATTTGTGAGGGGTGACCAACTGCTAAGCTCTTTTTTGCTTTCCCCTCACTTGCCCATTCTGGGATTATTTTAAAATTTTGTATTTATTCTTTATGTGATTTACATACATCTCTGTCCCATTCATCTCACAGTCCCTTCATACCAGCTCTTTACCCTTGCAACATCCCCTCCAAAATAAAGTAAAATTTCAGAGAAAGGGAAAGAGAGAAATAAATCTTCTTATGGTTGGTGTACTGACACAGTGAGTTACACAGGATGTGCTTCCATTCATATATCTTTACTAGCAAGTATTCACTGTGAAGAGTCATTGATCTATTTCAAAGTCTCTGGTTTCTGCTACACTGTAGATACTGAGCCCTCACCAAGATTCCTCTTGGATATCCTGTTCTTGTCCTGGGTCATGGAGATCGTACTGCTTTGGATATGTAGAAGCAGCTCCTTCACATTTTTCATCAAATCATAGATGGGGTAGATATTGGTGTGGGCCAAATTATATCCTGTTCTGGGCTTTCGTGATGGCAGCGTTGGTCAGCCAGCTGACCAGCTATCCTCGATCCTCACCACCAGGGTAATTTCTTCAACATTGCCCTGTTTAGTTCACCCTATGCATCAAGGAGCAAAATGCAGGGATTTGTTCTGCTGTTTTCATGCACTCAAGGTCCTCTAACTAACATCCTCACAACCAGGGTCAACTCTATTGTGCTTCCCAGGTCGGGTACAAAACCCACTTTACTGAGTGCTACAATTGGTGAGGGGCAGATATCTCTCCTGCTCTCATGAACACAGGGTCCCAACCTCCACAGGCATGGAGGAGAAGCTGGACATCACTCCCTCACCAACAACACCCTACGGAAGATTAATGGTGAAACCTATGTCTCATGCTTCTATTCTCAGATCCCACTTATCCAGGCCCACATACACAGGGTTAAATATACTGTGTTGTCCAGGAGATGTGCAGGGCCTGATTTCTAGAGTTCTGCAGCTGGTAAGAGGGTAGCTCAGCTCCGTTGCCTGCCATAGGTAATAGAGGCTGACGTGGGGGAAAGCATCCTTCCCTCACACTCACCACCACATGGCAAAAGAGGAGGTTGGATCAGTTCTCCCATTATCATGACCTCAAGGCCAACTTTTCCATGCTTCTGCAAACAGAGTCAGTCTATTGTGCTGCCCAGGTGAGGTGAAGGACCCACTCTCCCAAGTGCTTCAGCTGGTGAAGGGCAGGGCCGGTTCTTCCTAGAGTTACAGCCAGTGAGGAGAAGTCAAATTCTCACTATTTGCTGATGATATGATAGTTTACCTATGCGATCCCGAAAATTCTACCAAGGAACTTCTCTAACTCATTAACACTTTTAGTAATGTAACAGGATATAAGATTAACTCAAAAAAAAAAAAATCAGTAGTCCTCCTGTACACAGATGACAAATGGGTTAAAAAAATAAATCAGAGAAACATCACCCTTTGCAATAGCCACAAATAGCATAAAACATCTCAGAGTAACTCTAACCTAACAAATGGAAGATTTGTATGACAAGAACATTAAATCATTGAAGAAAGAAATTGAAGAAGGCACCAGAAAGTGGAAAGATCGCCCATGCTCTTGGGTAGGCAGAATTAACATAGTAAAAATGGCAATCTTACCAAAAGCAATCTACAGATTCAATTCAATGCCTATCAAAACCCCAGCAAAAATCCTCACAGACCTCGAAAAACCGGTACTCAACTTCACATGGAAATGCAAAAAAACCCAGGATAGCCAAAACAATCCTGTAAAATAAAAGAATTTCCAGAGGCATCACAGTACCTGACTTCAAACTCTACTACAGAGCTACAGTATTGAAAAAAAAAAAGCCTGGTATTGGCATAAGAACAGACAGCAGGACCAATGGAATCGAATCAAAGACCCAGATATTAATCCACACACTTTCAAATACCTGACTTTTGAGAAAGAAGCAAAAAATATGAAATGGAAAAAAGAAAGCATATTTAATAAGTGGTGCTGGCATAACTGGATATCAACATGTAGAAGAATGAAAATGGATCCATGCATAAAACTCAAATCCACATTGATCAACATAAAGCCAGCCACATTGAACCTTATAGAAGAGAAAATGGGACGTACACTTGAATGCATTGACATAGGAGACCACTTCCTAAATATAACTCTAGCAGCACAGACACTGAGAGAAACAATTAATAAATGGGACCTCCTGAAACTGAAAAGCTTCTGTAAAGCAAAGGACACAGTCAACAAGACAAAACAACAGCCTACAGAATGGGGGAAAATGATAAATGATCAAAGACAAAAGTTAAAGATATGAATTAATAGCATTGAATTTCAGGGTTTAGTAGACACAGGGGCAGGTGAAACTTTAATTGTGCAAATCTCTTGACATCCAATTGGTCCTTTCAGGAGGAAAAGTTTCTGCTTCTAGGGATTGGAATTTTATCTCAGGCAAAATGAAGCACATAGGGTTAGAAGGTCAGAGAGCAAAATTAAAAACATGTGTGGCCAACATAGCAATGAATCTATTGTGATGTGATTTATTACAATGTGGAAAACACAGATCAATACTCCTCAAATCATGGAAACAAAGCATAAAATAGAGAATGCCGCTGAGACAAATACTAGAAAGTATTCTTAAGAGTGGTCACAGACTATTCAAGCTGTATATAAATAGGACACAACATCTGGTAATCTTTTGAAGGTACCAACAGCCCTACCTTTAAAATAATAAACTGAAAAACAAGTCTGAGAGCAATGGCCTTTAAGTTCAGAAAAATTAAAGGCATTAGAAGAGATGATACAGGAGCAGCTAAATGTTCAGCATATTGAAAATACATCATTAAAAGAAGCTTAGAAAATGGAGAACTTTAACAGAATTGAAGAGTTGAGAGACATAAATAAAGTAATTCAACTAATTGGCTTATTACAGCCTGGAAATCCGTGCCTTCTCTAATACCTAAGTGAAGATCTATTAGAGAGATTGATTTAAAATCTTGCATTTTTACTGCACATTTGCAAGAATATGATAAAGAAAAACTAATCTTCATGGTACCTATTTGTAATAATTCATAGCATGTTACAAAAAAAATCAGTGGAAAATTCTCTCACAAAGGATGTTAAACAGCCCACACCACATCAATACTTTATACAAGAGCCATTGGAAATGATTCATAAACAGTTTCTTCATTCTATAGTTTGTTATTATATGGATGATATTGTACTGGTTGATTCAAACTTAAAATGTTTTAAGAAGCAAAGAAAATATTGCCTTGCATAGTGGTCTATTTATTATTTGTGTTTTAATAAATAAAGCTACACTGAGTATCAGTGCAAAGAAATCAGACTAGTCAGTCATACAGGCCAGGCAGTAGTGGCATACACCTTTAATGCCATCAGCCATAAAGTTAGCCATAAAGGTTGGGTGGTGGTGGTACAGGCCTTTAATCCCAGAACTAGAGAGGAATATAAAACAGGAGGAGTCGGGTCTTATCTGGTCAGTCTCAATCTGAGGATTGGTGGAGGCAGGATCACCCATTTTTGGTCTGAGGTAGAGGTAAGAGCCAGTGTCTGACTGCTTTGTTTTTCTGATCCTCGGGTTGAACCCCAATATCTGTCTCTGGGTTTTTTTATTATTTGTGCTAAATTTTGTGCCCAACATTTGGGGTATGAATTCAGGAAAAAGCCATTTGCCTGTGGCTTAACAGCCACCAGTAGGCCAGAGCTACATGTACCAGACTCACCCCCCAACCAGGTGAGTTTTTCTTTTTTACTCTCCTGGCAGGCTTTCCCTGAACCCTATTCTCAGGCTGCTGCCAAACTAGGTAACTGTTATGAAATCCAGTCAGGCTTCTTACTATTTTAGGAAGCAACAATAAGCTTCACATATTCATCAACATTGTTGGCAGATTTAGTAAGACAAATGAGAACACTTGAAGAAAGGAATTAGTTAAAAGAATTTTTCTTCACATTAAATAATGGGAAATAATTACATTGGAGGGATTTGTGTCTCTGCATTATAATACACTGTACAGTTTGAAAATTGAATGATTAAATGAAAGGAAAATTAAATTAGATTGGATTTATGGAATGTCAATTATAAACATCATTTTTGATGTATCACTAAAAAATAATTGGTTAATCTGAGTGCTAAGATACAGAAAAACTTAATAGACCAGGCCATAAAAATATTCAAATCCATACAGAGGAATTTAATGGAGAACAAATTTCATCATTACATTATAAGTTTAGAGAGGAACAGTCTAAGGTGTTTTATAAAAACCAACCCTAATGTATCCTGTACCCATACAGAATTTGCCTAATGATAGCATAAAAACTAAGCAGACTTTTGTGCCAGTGTTAGATTTAAGGAGATTCAAGATGCAATAGTCTCTCATATGTCATGCATTCACCTTTTGTGAAACAAATGTTAAACTCATGGTCAGTTTGTGATAAGATTATTCTTAAAGACTGGATAGAGTTGTTTCAAGCTCTTTTGGAGACTGCTTCACAATTACAATGGAGTAGCTGGTTCAGAAAAGAGGCTAAGACTGTTGAAAAATGGAGTAAAGATAGAGGTATAGAAATCTTCCAAGACCAAATTCTTGGAGAAGGAAATTATGTTATTGTAGAAAGACAATCACCATATGATGGTCACATACTGGCTTTATGCCCTGCAGCAGCCTTTAATGCTTGGGAAAGAATTGAAGAAATAGGAAAGAAGATTAAATCATTTACTAAAGTCATACAGGGCCCAAAAGAACCTTTCATAGATTTTTTTTAACAATAAATACAATGATACCAAGTTTGAAAGCTAGACAAATAATAATTGAATTTCTGGCCTTTGAAATTGCCAATTCTCTGTGCAAAAGGATAATTAGGCTCTTAAAGGCAAGGTAAACACCTTTGGAGGAATGGATTCAAGATCAAATTTACATTGAATCTCATGACCATGATGACGGCTGAATAGGAAAAGTGATTTTAAGAGGTTTGAGAAAAAAGCAAAATGTCAAGTATTATAATTGTGGCAAACAAGATCACCTTAAAAGGGATTGTAAGCAGGGAATCCCTAGAAACAATGTTTTTTTAAAGAATAATCCACCCTGAATGCCCTTCCCTTTTGGATTATGTGGAAGATTTTCCAAAGATAGGCATTGGAATAATAAATATAGGTCAAAAAGGAATATTCAAGGTAATACTTTAGCATTGGGAAACTCTGTGAGGGGCTTCTTGCAGGCCCCTATGCCAAATCCCATTCAGTTATTTTCTGCCATCGTAGAGGAATAGAGGAAACTCTTTCGCAGAGCAATTAAAGAACCCAATGCCTATTGAAAAAAAAACATACTGCTCTGGATAATAAAATAGCTATAGAAGAGAGAGAAAATATAAATCAAATAGGCCTCTTCAGGACACAAATGTTCAGTTTCTGGGAATCGAAAATTACCTCAGGTGGTAAGGCTAAAAGAACCAAAAGGAATACCAAAAGCATATGTGACTAACCAGCAATGAATTTGTGGGGGCATGATTTGTTACTCAGATTATCATTCATCAAATCTTAGAAACAAACCATAAATTAAAGTTTGTTTCTGGGAAAATGCTATAAGGTATTATAAAGAACAGTCACCAACCATTCAGGTTGTAAAAGAACAGGGCACAATAGCTGCTGACATTTCAAAGGCACCAACAACCCTAACTTTAAAATAGTTGACAGAAAAACCTGTATGAGTTAAACAATGTCCTTTAGTAATAGAGAAACTGCAGGCTTTAGACAGCTTGTACAGGAACAACCAGATGTTCAGCATATTGAGGAATCAACCAATTCTCCTATATTTGTTGTTAAAAAGAAATCTGGAAAATGGGGAATGGTAACAGATCTAAGAGCAGTTAATAAGGTGATTGAGACAATGGGCTCTCTACAGTCTGGAGTTTCTTTGCCCTCTGTAGTACCTAAAAGATGGTCTCTTATAGTTATTGGTTTAAGTGATTGTTTCTTCACTATACCTTTACAGAAAAAGGACAGAAAAAAATTTGCCTTCACAGTCTCTACTTATAATAATTCTCAGTCTGCTAAGAGATATCAGTGGAAGATTCTACCACAGGGAATGTTAAATATCCCTACCCTGTGGCAATATTTTGTAAGTTAGCCATTGAAAATGATACATAAGCAATTTCCTGAATCTATAGTTTACTGTTATATGGATGACATTTTACTATCTGATTCAAATGTAGATAATTTAGGAAAAAATGTTTGAAGAAGTAAAGAAAAATTTGCCTTGTAGGGGATTACAAATTGTTCCTGAAAAAAAAATGCAAAGAGGAGAGTCTAGCAATTATTTATGTTTTAAAATAGGTTTCCCCAAAATTACACCCCAAAAAGGTGCAAATTAGGAGAGATTAACTGCAGATTCTTATTTTCAAAGATTGCTAGAAGACATTCCCCATCTATGCCACAATATTTAAATAAAGCCTGATGAGCTGATTAATTCAAGCAAAGCCTTATATGGTGACAAGGACTTAAATAGTTCCTGGGAATTATCAGCTGAAGTTTAGAGAGAATTTACTTTGATTGAAAAGAAATTACAGAAGGCACATGTGGATCATATGGATCTAAATCTTAATTGCATTCTGGTCATATTATACTTCAAACAGTTCCCTACAATACAGTGGGAAGATAATATCTTAGAATTGATCTTTTTACCATAAACTGAGTAAAAAATTAAAAACTTACATGAAAAAGGTTAATTCTGAGTTAATTCTTAAAGGAAAATTGAAACTTTGTGTATACTAGCTTTAAAGCAAATGATAACAAGTCTATGGTTCATAATCCTGGAGAATCTAAGTAACAAGGTGAATCCTAAGGAAAACATACATAGATTTACCTGGAAATGGGGAATAGACAAGATCGCCTGACAAAATTGGGAGCATGGGCATAAGAAGGGATGGCAGAAGTGGAAGAAGAGAGAAGAAGGAGAGGGGAGAGGAGAACTCAAGGGAACAGAATAATTGGGATGGAGGAAGGACAGAGGTGAGAACAAGGAAAGAGATATTTTTATTGAGGGAGCTATTATGGGGCTAGCAAGAAGCCTGGCACTAGAGAAATTCATAGGAATCCACAAAGATGACCCCTCCTGCTAAGACTCTAAGCAATTGAGGAGAGGGTGCCCAAACTGGTCTTGCCCTGTAGTCAGATTGATAAATATCTTCAATATCACCATTGAACCTTCATCAAGCAACTAAGGGAAACAGAGGCAGAGACCTGCAACACTGGGATGAGTTCCCAAAGCCCAGCTGAAGAGTGGAAAAAGCGAGAATATGAACAAAGAGGTCAAGACCATGATGGGCTCACCCACTGAAACAGCTTACCTGAGCTAATGGGAGCTCACCAAATTAGCTGGACAGCAAAGGAACCAGCATAGGTTCAAACTAGTTCCTGGGAATGTGAGTGACAGTTGTATGGCTGGACAGACTGCAGGGTCACTGGCAGTGGCACCAGGACTTATCCCTACCACTTGAATTTGTTTTTTGGGAACCTATTCTCTTTGGGTAGATACCTTGCTCAGACTAGATATAGTAGTGAGGACCTTGGACCTTTCCCCAAAGCAATGTTTTTAAGTTTCTCTCCATTTAGTTTGATATTGGCTCTTGGTTTGTTGTATATTGCCTTTATTATGTTTAGGTATGTTCCTTGTATCCCTGTTCAGTGTTGAACTTTGCTGGAGGCTTTTTCAACATTCAGTAAAATGATCATGTGGGATTTTTTTTCTTTCAGTTTGTTTATATGGTGGATTACATTGACAGATTTTCATATGTTGAACCATCCCTGTATTCCTGGGATGAAGTCTTCTTGGTCATGGTGAATGATTTTTCTTATGTGTCCTTGAATTGAGTTTTCCAGTATTTTATTGAGTATTTTTCATCAATGTTTATGACTGAAATTGGTCTGTACTCTTTCTTAATAGTATCTTTGTGTGGTTTGTGTATCAGGGTAATTGTAGCCTCATAAAGAGTTTGACAATGTTCCTTCTCTTTCTATTGTGTGGAACAATTTTAAGAATATTTGTATTAGCTCTTCTTTGAAAATCTTGTAGAATACTGCACTGAAACTATCTGGTTCTAGGATTATTTTGGTTGGAAAAATTTTGATGACTGTTTCTTTTTTTCTAAGTGTTTATAGGTCTACTTAATTTGCTTCTCTGGTCTTGATTTAATTTTGGTAAGTGATATTTATCCAGAAAATTTTCCATTTCCTTTAAGTTTTCCAATTTTGTGGCATACAAGTTTTTGAAGTATGAGCAGATGATTCTCTGGATTTCCTGTGTCCCCTTTTCATTTCTAAATTTGTTGATTTGGATATTCCCTCTGCCTTTTGGTTAGTTTGGATAAAGGTTTGTCTATTTTGATGATTTTCGTGAAGAACCCATGCTTTGTCTCATTGAATCTTTATGTTTCTATTTTGATTTCAGCTTGCAATTTGACTATTTCCTGTCATCTAGTTTTCCTGGGTGAGTTTGCTTCTTTTTGTTTTAGAGCTTTCAGGTATTCTGTTAATTTGCTAGTGTGGGGTTTTTACAGCTTCTTTATTTAGGCATTTAGTGCTATGAACTTTCCTTCTAACACTTATTTCATTGTGGCCCATAAATTTGGGTATGTTGTGTGTCCATTTTCTTTGGATTTTAGGATGTCTGTAATTTTTTTTCTTTATTTCTTCCTTGACCCATTGATGATTCGGGTGAGCACTGTTCAATTTCCATGTGTTTGTGGGCTTTCTAAAATTAGTGTTGATGTTGAAGTCTACACTTAAGTCACAGTTATCTGATAAGATATATGGGGTTATTCCATTTTTTTGTATCTGTTGAGGTTTGCTTTATTACCAAGTATGTAGTCAATTTGAGAGAAGATTCCATGAGTTGCTGAGAAGGTATATTCTTTTGTTTGGATGGAATGTTCTATAGATATGTTAAGTCTATTTGGGTCATAACATTTGTTAGTTCCCTTATTTCTGTTAAGTTTCTGTCTTGCCGACCTGTCCAGTAGTGACAGTGGGATGTTGAAGTCTCCCACTATTAGTGTGTGGGGCTTTGTGTGATTTAAGTCTTAGTAATGTTTGTTTTACATATGAGGTTGTGCTTGTATTTGGGGCAAAGATGATCAAAGTGAGATTTCTCTTGATGGATTTTTCATGTGACAAATATGAAATGTCCTTCTTTGTCTCTTTTAATTTCATTTTGAAGTCTATTTTCTTAGATATTAGGATAGCTACACCAGCTTGCTTCTAATGTCCATTTGATTTGAAAATCTTTTCCCAACCCCTATGAGGTGATGTCTGCTTTTGAGTTTGAAGTGTGTTTCTTGTATGTTGCAGAAGGATGAATTCCATTTTTGTATTCAATCTATTACCCTGTTTCTTTTTATAGATGAGTTGAATACATTTATATTAAGAAATACCAGTGATTGCTAATTCCTGTTATTTTACTTATTGTTGGTGGTAATGTTATTGTGTGTGATTTTCCTTCCTTGGGATCTGTTGCTGTGAGATCATTGTCTGTAATTTTGTAGGTGTAGCATAATTCCTTGGCTCACAGTTTTCCTTCTGATACTTTTCATAGGTCTGGATTTATGGATAGATATTGCTTAAATCTGGTTCTGCTATAGAATATCTTGTTTCCTCCATCTAAGGTTATTGAAAGTATTGCTGGATATAGTAGTCTAGGCTGGCATCTATGATCCTTTAAAGTCTGCATAACCCTTGACCAGGACCTTCTGACTTTCATTGTTTTCATTGAGAAGTTGGGTGTAATTCTGATAGATCTGCCTTTATATGTTACTTGGCCATTTTTCTTTTCAACTCCTAATATTCTTTATTTATTCTGTATGTTAAGTGTTTTGATTATTATGAGGCGAGGGGAGCTTGGAGTTGGTCCTGCAAAGGTTTCTGGGTCCAGTCTACTGCCTCAGAGTTCCCAGGCTCAGGTGCGCCCAGAACTGCAGAGGACCTGGCTCAGTCTTACTCCCTCAGAAGTCCCAGACTCACACTCGGTCTACAGAGGTTCCAGGTTCCTGCCTATTCCCTTTGATGTCCCAGACCAACGCCCGGACCCACAGAGGTTCTGGCTCAGGCCTATTCCCTCTGAGGTCTCAGACACATGCCTGACCCCACAGAGATCCCTGGTTCCTGCCTACTTCTCTGCCCAAACTGGCAGAGGTCCTGGCTCAGGCCTAGTTCCTTGGAGGTTCTAGTTCATGCCCAGACCCACAGGGATCCTCGCTTAGGTCTACTCCCTTGAAGGTCCCAGATTCACGTCCGGACCCTCAGCGGTCTCTGTCTCTGGCCCACTCACTCAGCGGTTGCTCCCCTGTCTTAATTTCCTTCTTCATTACTGTCTTCAGTCATTTCTTCCTTCAGTAGTGAATTGTTCAGTATCTATAAGATTGTAAATTTTCTTTCGTTTCTGCTTTTGTTGATAGCCAATGTAGCAATTTTTTTCTTCGGTCACCAGCTTACAAATAATAACACAGGAACTTATTAATTATGAGAGCTTAGCCTTTAATTTAGGCTTGTCTCAACTAGCTCTTATAACTTAAATTATCTTATTTCTACATTCTGCAATGTGGCTCAGTTACTTCTACTCTATACCATGACTAACGTCTTAAGACTGTCTCTCTAGTATAATCTACATACCTCAATTCCTCCTAGTCTTCCTCTCTACCTGGAAATTCTACCAATCTCTCCTGCCTAGCTATTGGCCATTCAGCTCTTTACTAAACCAATTACAGTGACATATCTTTACACAGTGTAAACAAATATTCCACAACATTTTTCCTTTTGTCTAAATAAAACAGAACAGGTTTAACTCTAACATAGTAAAACTATATATAATAAGAACAATTATCAGGTAAGAATTACACTCACAATGTCCAATCCATTTGTATTTTACATATTTAGAGAAAATATTCTATTATCTATCCTATCTTGATGAATCCAAAGTTTTATACCTAAGCCACTTTCTATCAAACCTTGCATTACCATTCTAAAAGTATCAATTGAATAGCCCCTGGATCAAGGAAGAAATAAAGAAATTAAAGTCTCCTAGAATTCAATGAAAATGAAAGCACAACATACCTAAACCTATGGGACACTGTGAAAGCAGTGCTAAAAGGAAAGTTCATAGCACTAAGTGCCTACATAAACAAAGAAGAGAAAGCTCACACTAGTGACTTAACAGCACACCTGAAAGCTCTAGGACAAAAAGAAACAGATTCACCCCTACTTGGTTATTTTGGAGAGCCAATCCTTTAGTTACCAGTCCTTTAGTTAGTGGCTTTCTGGGTTTGAGGGCTGGGACACAACAATTAGTGATAGAGAGAGATTAGAGGGGAAAATTTATGGGATTCTCAGGAGATAGGAGGAGTGGGGCAGTGAAGGCTGACATAGGTGCTGTGCTGTAGAGCTGGGGTTGAGACTGGGATTGCATCTTGAGGAAAAGAGTAAAAGGATCTGCAGGCAGGTTACCTGGTTTGCTGGCAGGTGTTAGAATAAAACTTTTTAATCTGAAAATTAGTCACTTTCAAGAGAAAACGTTGAAGAAAGTACGTCTGAAGTACTCAATGAATATAGACAGATAAATCTCAACCTCATTGCAAAGACAAACACACCCAATATAGTTCTAAATATTTTCAGAGCCCCACTGTGTCCAATTTATGAACTTCTATCTAAATGATAATTGGCATAAATGTTTTCACTTGGGTAATTTAATCCTTGTAGAAGTATTTCATAGGAAGTTGTGGAACACACAATGTTGAGTTTGAGTGACTTTAAAACAGAATACCATATTTCTGATGTTACTATACAGAAGGCGTAATATAACCTGCAAGGGGAAGAATACTATCCCTTCCCCATTTACAGGAAGATCCATTTTTATTTTTTGAAAGTTATGTACTAGTATTTTAAATTCGTTTATGTTTTTATTGAGCAAAAGACAATTTTATAAATGAAGGTGGTTTTGTATCTAGTAATTGCATAATTTATATTCTAAGTTAGTAACCAGCCTTGCTTAAGTTGATTTTATTTTTTCATTAAATTTATTTATTTTACATCTCAACTGCAATTTCCCCTCCCTCCTCTCCTTCCATTCCTTCACCCCATTCAACCCACATCCACTTCTCCTCTGTTTCTATTCAGAAAGAGGCAGGTCTTCTATGGGTATCAACAAAACTTGACATATCAAGTTTCAGTAAGATTAAGCACCTCCCCTTGTATTAAGACTGGGCAAGGTAACCCAGTGAAGACTAGGTTCCCAAAAGTCAAACAAAGCATTAGGGACAACTCCTGCTTCCACTGTTAGAAGTCCACAGACAGACCCAGCTTCACAGCTGTCATACATAGGTCAGTCCCATGCAGGCTTTCTAGGTTGATGGTTCAGAATGTGAGCTCCTATGAACCCAGGTTAGTTGTTTCTATGGGTTTCCTTATAATGCCCCTGAACCCTCTGGCTCAATCCTTCCTCCCCTCTTCAGCAAGATTCCCTGAACTTGGCCTAATATTTGGCTGTAGCTCTCTATACCTGATTCCATTAGTTGCTGGATGAAGCCTCTTTGATACTTTTGGGGAAGTCACCAATCTATGAATATAGCAGAACATTTTTAAGAATCATTATGTTGATATTCTTTTCTCCAAATGTGTTTGGTTTTATCCTAGATCATTTTATCCTGGGCCATCCAACCTCTGGGTCCTGGCACTCTAGGCTTCCTGGCACTCTAGGCATGTCATGGATGGGCATACTCTCATGGCATGGGTCTCAGGGTGGACCAGACATTGGTTTGCCATTCCCATAATCTCTGTGTCACCTTACTCCAGCATATGCCATAGGCAGGACAGACTGTAGGTCAAAGTTTGTGGTTGGGTTGGTGTCTGAATACCTCCACTGAAAGTCTTACCTGGTCACAGGAGATGGCCAGTTAAGGCTACCTATCTCCTATTGCTAGGAGTCTTAGCTGGGGACATCCTTGTAGATTCCTGGGAGTTTCCCTTGCAGCAAGTTTCTAACTGACCCTGAAGTGATGCCCCTCCATTCCATCTCTCTCAGTACTCTTCCACTCTATCCATCCTCCAACCTGATCCCTCATGCTCTAATCTCCATCCACCCTCCAGTTCCCCCACAAGATCTATTTTCCTTTCCCAGGGAGATCCTTGCATCTGCTCTTTGTTACCTAGCCTCTCTGGGTCTGTGGACTCTAGCATGGTTATCCTTTACTTTATAGGTAATATCCACTATAAGAGGATTTATTTTTATTATCTTAAAAACGAATGTCTATCAATCAGAACAGCCAATGTACAGGTAATTTTGGGCAGGCGACTGTTTAAATATGATAAATTCAGTGATTTTCTGACCATAGAATCAAAATTATTTGTATTTACATCCAAGTGATTGCCTTTGGTGGAGTCTAGTTAAACTATCCTATGTTTCTGTAATTCAAATAATGAGCTGAGGGTTTTCAAATTTATTACTATTACCCAGCATTCAGCCTAGCTTCTCCCCACCTAACTCTGTTCTACCCTATCAGGCCAAGTCAGTTTCTTTATTCATTAACCAATAAAAGCAACACATAGACAAATGGACCTCCCATACCACTAGTGTGTTAGAATCTAAGTACTCTTGTGGGCATCTTTCATGAGCAGCTCTACCCACATCAAGTGAAAATAAAACATATAACAGGCAATTATTTTTTTAAAAAAAAAGGTGTCTTTGGGGCCACCTGGTACAGAGAAGAAAACTGTATATAATATCACATGGTCCAAAATAACCTGAAGAAAATATGACCAGAAACAAAGGGAATAACCTTGTCACAAGATGCAATTTCAGTCCTAAAGCACACCTACATGGCATTGGGACTAAGATCTATTCATCTGGCTTGTAAGTCATACCTTAATGCTGAAGGATTTCCAGAAATTTACTGACAAAGCTCAGTGTTTCAATGATAAAAGTTTCTGTGTCTGGTCCACCCCTACCATTCTATAACAAGTTAAAAAATGTTGATGTCATAGAGTGTCTGGGTACTTTGTCTTCGGGGGATAAGTAATTCAAACTTCCCTCCTTTGCCTTGGCAGCTTCCCAAAATGTCACCAAAGGAACCTTCATGTTCTCTCACACTAGTCTTCCTCACCTGTGGAAAGTTGTAAAGTTCAAGCAGTGTCCCAACATTTTCAGAGACTGCCAGTGGTGTTCCTATGAATGCAGGACTTACTCTCCTTTTCACATCTGTAATTAGGGATGATGCTTTTACACCCTGTGCCTATGAGCCAAAAAAGCTATTCTTCAGGTTCTCTTTCACTGAATGGAATATTATGTAGCCAGAGTACTCAAGATGAGGTTAGTAAAAGATGGGGATTGTTGCTGATCTCCTAGGTGGCAAATACCATGGGCAAAATAAACAAGTAGTTTCTCAATTTGAGACTGTATAAAAGGCACAACCATGTTTATTTGGCAGACTCATAACTACAGATGTCAGTAAATGTTATGCAGTAGCTGTTATAGGAATGATGCTAGGGTTTCCAAGACATCTATATTTTAAAATATCCCCGTGAATTTGTAAAATTAAAATGAGAGTGTTATGGCATCAGGATTTGGTGAAATGTAGAATTTGACTCCCTCATCTTTTCCAGCTTCACAATAGCTTGCATGATTTGCCTACAGACGTTCAAAATTCGGTCCATGAATCAAAATATCAAATCTTTTGGTACATTTTTAGCATGCACAACTACAAAAAACAAGTGTTTCTGTATTGAGCTAACAGTTTATTAATACAGTGCATTTCTAGCAAATCAAAACCCCACTACCAGGAAAAGCTTCCCTCTCTCTGAGTTGTCTACTGAGTTCATATAGGTCCCCAAAGCAATACAGGTTACTGCCAATAACCTGTATTTTGGGCTGCTCTTCAAAGCATGACAGGAAGATTTTGCTGCTAATGACACTGCATGCTTAAGTCACAACATAGGAAAAATAAAGTTGTTTCTCAGTTGGAAAGTGTATCCTTATTGTGTAGCTTGTAATGCTAGAATGTGCTATACTTGTTACTAGAGGAGAAAAGTGACTCTTAGTCTACAGGAAACCTACAAGATACAAAATGACTTATCTCACCAGATATGCCTACCAATGCAAGAGTGGCAGGAATGCCATGGGAGTAGCCAGCTGCTTTATTATCACATCTGAGGTCCAGCACATATGGGAATCCATATGTACTGATAAAGGGTCTAAGAACCTGAGGCTAGATCCCAGGTTCACAGGCCCTAGGGGAGAGCTCACCACTATGAGTCTGTCAAAAGTATTAAAATGATTCCTTGAATTACTGCTGTGCTCATAGATCAGTGTGTCTCTCATACCTCTTCAGAGAAGTCTCTTCTTGCAATGGACGGCAGTTAACACCTATAAGTTAGGACACAGACAGTAAGAAGGTTGAATATTCAGCCTAACTGGGACATGACATCACACTCCTCCTTCCAAGTCTTGGGGCATCCCAGAAGAGGAAGAAGGACTGTAACAGCCAAAGGTAGTCAGTACCATAAATGATATAATAAATAAAATTCCAGACACAACATGGACATATGAACTCACAGCCATAGTGAGATCATAAATAAGACATACATACATATGTCCTTCCCCAGACAAACTTCCTGCATTGGGGGGGGGGGGGGCGTAAAGTCCCATCACTAGCTGAGGTGATCTTAGCATATGATAGCTTCTGGGAGTGTCAGTTTTTAAATAATGGGACTCGTAGCAGGTCAGTCACACTCCATGGCAGGCTCCATTCCCCAAATTAGCTGGTCAACACAAACTGGACTCAGTGGGGAAAGAAGAAATAAAAATATCTCAGTACTGTCCGGGAAGGGATGGTGGAGGGCAGAAACTGGTTATTGCAAGAGTTGGAAATGGGGCAAAATGTTCAAAATACATTATATGGAATTTTCAAAAAAATTAGAAAGTTAAAATATTGTTAAAAAGATACTCAGTTCATCTAACATATCTTTGCAACAATTGACATAACAATAGAATTTATCTTAGTACATACAAGTGATGTGTGTTTGTTATAGGTGCACATAAGTCTCTGTGTGTAAGTGCATGTGTGCTTGACATAAAAGGACCTCTGATGGTGTCTTCAGTTTCCACCTTGCTCAATACACTGTGGTTTCCACTGCACATACCAGGCTAGCTGGCCCATGAGCTCCTGGAAATTCTATTGCCTCTCCAAGAGCCATGGCTTTACGGGTATGCACTGCACCACCTGTTTTTAAGGGACACTGTCCATCTACACCCAGTCCTCACATCACAGTGTAGCAGTTACCCTCTGAATCAGCACTTCCTCATTGTAATACCAATTTACAGTGAGGAAATGAGCTTGTGCTATAGAAGGATCAAAATTATATGGAGGGCTATTATTACATTTTACAAAATAATGGAATATTCAGACAGGTTAGATTGCTTAAGGCTGGTGTTCTCCCTCCATCTGTTCCTCATTGGGACCTTGGGAGCTCAGTCCAGTGCTCCAGTGTGGGTCTCTGTCTCTATCTCCATCCATCACCAGATGAAGGTTCTATGGTGATATGAAAGATATTCGTCAGTATTGCTATAGGATAGGGTCATTTCAGGTTCCCTATCCTCCACTAGAACACGAGCAAGGATGTCAGGACCACGGGGGGTGCACCCACCCACTGAGACAGTGGGGCTGATCTATTGGGAGCTCACCAAGGCCAGCTGGACTGTGACTGAAACAGCATGGGATAAAACCGGACTCTCTGATCATGGCGAACAATGAGGACTGATGAGAAGCCAAGGTCAATGGCAAGGGGTTTTGATCCTACTTCATGTTCTGGCTTGGTGGGAGCCTAGCCAGTTTGGATGTTCACCTTCCTAGACATGGACGGAGGGGGGAGGACCTTGGACTTTCCACAGGGCAGGGAACCATGACTACTCTTTGGAATGGAGAGGGAGGGGGAGAGGAGTGGGGGGAGGGGGAGAGGAGTGGGGGGAGGGGGAGAAGAGTGGGGGGAGGGGGAGGGAAATGGGAGGCTGGGAGGAGGCAGAAACTTTTTTTTCTTATTCTCAATAAAAAAAATAAAATAAAATGAGTTACGTAAAAAAAAGAATTATAAAACTGAAAAAAAAAAGATTGCTTAAGGCTGTATTTTGTTAGGTTGTTCTTTGATTTGCATACTGAAGTATTTGTCCATATCCAAATTCTTTGAAGTGATTCATATTTTCTTTTCTTTTTTTCCTTTTTTTTTTTTTTGAGACAGGGTTTCTCTGTAGCTTTGGAGCCTGTCCTGGCACTAGCTCTTGTAGACCAGGCTGGCCTCGAACTCACAGATATCCGATTCATATTTTCTTTAACATTATTTTCTTTATGTTGGAGAATCAATGGAGCCAGAGAAAAGTGCCCCTTTTCAGAAAACAGTTAGTAACCAAGGTCTTTCCTCTATCAAAAGTAATAGTCTAATTTCATCAAAAACTAAGTAACATTGTACAGACATGCTCACATAGCAGATTGACTTAGGCAGTTCCTCAACTCAGGATCTTTGAGTACGTTTATTAGTAAGCCTATTCTATTCCAAAGCATTTTAGTAGTATCAAAGCTTATTTTCTATTAGTGTTCGAAACCAATTTCATTACATTCTGTGTGTTGCTTTCATTGGTTAAATAAAGAAACTGCCTTGGCCTTTTGATAGGGCCAAACTTAGGTAGGTGGGGTAGACAGAACTGAATGCTGGGAAGAAAGACAGTGTGGAAGACACCATGAAACTCCTGCCTGATACGGACATAGGTTAGAATCTTGCCGGTAAGCGACAATCACATGGTGATACACAGATTTAATAGAAATGGGTTAATAAAGATGTGAGAATTAGCCAATAAGAGGCTAGAGCTAATGGGCCAGGCAGTGATTTAATTAATACAATTTCTGTGTGATTTTTTTCGGGTGTAAGATAGCAGGGCCACCAGGCCAACAAGCAGCCCGCTCGCTCCTACAACATTACATGCTAACTTAAAATTTAATTTGAAAAATGTACTGCTCTGTCACACATTTCTCTGTCTATCTGTCTGTTGTATACCCCCTCTTGGGTGGTTGCTTTCCATTTCAAAGCTTGGACTGCCTCTGCAAAAAAAGAAAAGAAAAGAAAAAAGAATTGGACAAAATTACAGGAAAGTTTTAAAACTTGTCACATTATTTTCTATTTAGGAATGGAAACGTGCATTCATATATAACATAAGCTTATACGGGTTCGTAACAAAGTTAAGTGCCTATGTGTAACAGGGCTCTAACTTCTTCAGAAAGTCCTGCCTTAAAGTACCTTCAACAAAACCCTTCTGAATTCATTCACACAATTTGAATAGGTATCATGTACTGTCAACCAATGGCCACTAGAGGGCGAGAAGTCACAGTACTGTGGGATCCTTTGTGAGCAGCAAATGGCAAGTCAGGTATTGGCATACATCCCCAAACTTTTGAGGTCTGGACGCCAGGGGAGACTATCATATAAGTCACCCTGTGCTGAGCTGCTGGGGAGAGAGACCCCTGGGAGGATGCAGATGTCTCCAGCACAGCTGGCCGTGGTGAGGGCAGCCCCAACGCTGGTAAAGGACGGAAGACTAGCAGAATCCGGCCTCTGCTTGGGGTCAGATTGGGAGTCTTTCAAGGGACGTTCCTGGACCTTGCAGGTCTCCAGTTCCTCATCTGTTATACTGTCAGGGAGTTGTTAGCCCAGTGACTCAGCAGGCAAAGGAGAGCCCCCTTTAGAGACCTCTTCCCGATTCAAGAAGGTCCTTATTAGTGAAATTTCGGAGCTATCAGAAAGAAGAGGTCAGTGAGTCTCTGAAGTACAGGCAAGGATATAAAGTTTAAAAGTTAACCTTTTATAAAAGAGAGTTTAAAAAATTCCTCATTTTACTAAGAGTCAGATTCTTATGGAATGATGAGACCAGAGAAACAATAGTAAGTACAAGTGATTATTTTTTAGAACATGAAGTATCTTCTTAACTCAGTTTTTACATGTTTTTATAGCAGATTCATAATTCAATATTTTAGTGAAAACTTAGCTGGATTTGAAATGTTAAAGACATTTTAAATTTTCTTGTAAATTAAAACAAAAATTCAGATTCAAGCGTGAGGTGTTGTAGCATGAAGAGTAAAATCAGAGAGACAGATACTGGAGTTCAACCCGAAGATCAGAAAAGCAAAAGAGCCATCCATTGGCTCTTCCCTCTACCTCAAACTGAATGGCAATCCTGCCTCCAGGAATCCTCAGAATGAGACTGAGCATGAGACCTGTCTCTTCTCATCTTATATGCCTCTCTAGTGCTAGGATTAAAGGCATGTACCACCACTGCCCAACCTCTATGACTAACTAATGTAATTGCTGGGATTAAAGGTGTGTGCAACCACTGCCTGGCCTGTGTGGCTGACTAATGTGGCTGCTTTGCACTGACCTTCAGACAAGCCTTATTTATTAAAACACAAATAATATGCCACTATATTGCCCCTTTTGTCTAAAATAAGAAAGGAAGTCTATGACTAACATAAAACTATATACAATAAGTACAATAACTATATACAATATATAGGCAATAAATAAATCAACAATATCTAGTACATTTGCACTTGACAAATTCAGAGAAAATACTCCATTATCTATCCTATCTTGGTGAGTCCAAAGTCTTTTACCTAATTTGCTTTCTTTCATAACTTGTTCTCTACATCTAGTAAACAAGGAAAACTATAACTATCTAGTCTTCAACTCACTCAGAGGCCAAAGAAGGAAATAATATTAACTGAGTAAGCAGAAAGTGCAAGCAACCAACTTCCAAAAATTATGAGAAATGACAGAAACAGCTGACTGCCTGGACAGTCACCCAAAGTTCCTCTGCAACATCAGGGCATACATCTTCAGCTTACAGACCTAGTATATCTGACAGACTTTCCTATGAGGCAGGCTATTTGAAGGGCTGTCCCACTTTGTCTTGGCAAGGTTTGTCAGTCACTCTCTTTTGTGTCCTGCTTGTTCTGTTAGGACAGCATACTGTCAGCAGTTGAGGCAAGGGCACTTTCTTGCCCAATGGCTTACTTATGCCACAAAGAAAGCAAACTCCATGGAGTTTCTTTGATGCCAATCATCTTCTCTGAAGTAGATGCCAGGAACAGACATGTCTCATCATTAAAAAAAATTGATGTTATTAAAACATTTTAAATGCCATATTCTGTAGATCTATGAAATATTTGAAGATGACCTGTCTATTTAAAATATATCTTTGTTTGACCATGAAAACATACCTAATGTGAATACAAGTTCAATTGTAATAGGTGGTTAACTACTAACCTGCATTTCCTTACTATCCTAAACAGCTGATAATAATAATTTCAAGGACAAGAAATTTGCATTACATTATTAAATGAGTTGTATAGGTACAATACCTTGAACAAGAGTATAAATGTTTGCATAGTATGTTCTAACAAAATTAATCTCAAATTTGTATTGATATATAATTTGCATACAATATGCAAATATCCAATCCAATGTAAAACATTTAAAACTAGTAGTTGCTTTTTAAAAGTAAATCCAATAATCTACCCTTTTATCCTATCATATCTATATATTCCATCTTTCTTTTCAAAACAAGAACCTTGAATCTAATTTCCTTTGTTTAGCTTTTTCTCCTGACTATTACCAATAGCAACTTGTAATCAACCCCCTTAAACAATAACAAATATCTATAACCCATTGAGTGACCAAAAACCACCCACTCCACAGGAATTGCTCTATGTGTTTCGATTCTAATTGTGATCGGTGCTACAATAAGGTGGTTTCCAAGAAAGGAAACTGAGGTGCCAGATCATGAAGTTTGTTAAAGGTTCGTCTTCTGTAGAGATAGGTCTGTATATCTCCAGTTGTGTTTTCCATGTGCACACTTCATGAAACTGTCAGTTCCTCTTGGCCTGCATGACTATAACCCTCATGTGCAGAAGCTGAGGCAGAATGACCCCAAGTTTGAGGTCAGACTAAGCCATATAATGAGGCCAGTATGACACTTTGTCTCAAAATAAAGCAACAAGCAAATGTACACAAAGAAAACACCAAAAAGGGAAGAAATTGCTTTTGGTGGCACAGGCCTGTATGTGATCCTAGGGCTTGAAAGGTAGGGGTCAGGGAATCTGGAATTCAAAGCTATGATTGGCTATATAGTGAGTCTGAGGATCTCATAGCCTTGGGTGACCTGAAACTTAACAGCCTCAGCTTGGGGTCCTACTGAGGTCTCCATACAAGCCTCAACTATCATTGTGTTTGTGCCTTCTAGGTATCTAATTTACCCCCACAGAGGCCCAACTCTCTTATCTGCAAAATGAAGCAACTCAAGAAAACATTCTAATTGTTTTTTCTAGCCAGGAGCTTGAATATAGCCCACACTGTCATGGAACTAAATCATATAGCCCAGAGTGATCTCAAAATCACCATAATCCTCCAGCCTCAGCCCCCTAAGTGGTGACATTATAGGTTTGAACCACTACACCGAACTTAAGAAATTTTTTTTTAAACATCTTGTAGGACCTTGTAGAGAGGAGAATGGAGCTGGGTGGCACAAGTTGGGTGAGAGGTAGAAGCATGAGGATCAGAAGTTCAACACTACATCAGTCAGTCTTTGCTACATTAGACCGTGCCTCAAAAACCATAACAGCAAAATAGCTAGACATACGGTAGCTGCTGTTAGCACTGCAGGACGTATAATGCATGAAGAGAGTTGCTGTTGTTTCCGGTTAGACTGTGAAATCAACAGCATGACAAACTCATGGAGGAAAACAAAACAATAGAAAAACAAAAACATGTCGCTAGAGCCCTGTTTGCTACTTGTGAGGCAACACTAAGGATGATAACAGGCGTCCTGGTCAGTTCTTATTGTCAACTTGGCACAGTCATTCTGATAAGAAAGTCTCTACTGAGCAATGGCCAAGATTAGATTGGCCTGTGGATATGTCTAGGAGGGATTACCTTGCTTATTTATTGACATAGCTCACTGTGGGCAGTGCCATCCCTAGGCAAGGAGGCCTGGGCTATATAAAAAAATCAAACTGATCATGAGTCAGCAAGTGAACCAGCAAGCATAGTTCCTTCTTGGTTTCTGCTTCAGTTCCTGCCTGAAGTCCCTCAGTAACAGGCTACAATCTGGGAGTATAAGGCAAATAAACTTTCCACCCCAAATTGCTTTTGGCTGTAGAAGGCAAACTAGAACAGTGGTTCTTACCGCGTAGGATTGCTGAGTGGGTTGAAACCAGAGTACAGTATGAATGAAGGAATGGTGTTCATCTCTATTACTGTAATGCTTATATTTTATTATTTTTACTTGTTTTTTCTCAGTACCTAGGACTAGAAGTCACCTATCATTTTCAACTCTATTTACTTACTTAGCCTGTTTGAAACATAGTCTCAGTATATACGTAGTCAGGCACCAAAGTCATGGCAATTCTTTTGCTTCAGCCTCCCAGTTACTGAAGTTACAGTCAAGCAATACTATGGCTCTCTACACTGCTGTCTTGAACCTTATATATATATAGGCCAGTGGTTGTTATCTTCACAATTAAAAACTCTGAAACCTTCAAAAGTTTTACTGTTGTGTATGGGTGTTGGTGTTGCACAATGCGCAGCATGAATGTATAGGTCAGAGGATAATTTCTACGGAATTGGGTCTCTCCTTCCACTCTTAGGAGAACGTAAGGGATCAAACGAGTCACTAGGCTTTGAAGCAAGTGTCTTTATGTCCTAAGTCACTTCACGGTTCCTCTTTTTGAGACAAGATGGGTTCATTCACCCTGGACAACTTCTGACCTGGAATTACTCCATTCACTCCCCTACACAATCTAAGAGGGAAATTCAGTTCTCATTTGAAGTCACAGCAAGAAACTGGGAGGCAGCAGACTGTAAGGCTGTGGCTCTAGCATCCAGTTGCCAACTAGCTGACGTGAGTAGGTGGTTTAGGCTATGGGTCAGATGTTTCTCAACTCCTTATCCCTGGCAAGGAATGGATTCAATGGGGTCACTGAGGCATACAAGAGTAAAGTCTTTTATTTGAGAGCATCTGCATGGATCTGACAACAGGGCTCACACTCTACTTTGGTTCTGCTGCTGCCAGGAGCATGGAACAGTTAGCTGGTGGAGAAATTTTCATTCCAACAGGCAAGAAAGGAGTTTAACCTTACTCACTCTCAGAAGGAGCAACAGTCTCAGCAAGAGTCAGAGGATTATATTGACATGAGAGATGCAGATGAGGAGACCTTGCTCAAAATCTAGAAGCTTCCAACTGGGTCTGAGGCCCGGTTCTCCAACTTGCATTCTGCCCTGGTTCTGACTCCTTCAGGCTGCCTTGCCCAGCAGGGGTGAATTCAGGACAGCTTCCTGGATCAAGGCCTGTACCTCCAGCTCCACCAGCACGGGAGCCTTGCAGCTGTCCAAATTCCTGTCATCACACCGATAGCATCTGTCCGCACAGCACATCTGGAATAGGAGTTCATTAAACTCCTTTCTTCTTGGGCTGGATCTAAACACTGGAGCTGAAGCATGACATTGTAACATCACTGATCTCTAGGTATCCCAGGAAACTGATACCCTGTGCCCCTCCGCAATAGCCTTGATCTGATAGTGGGGACAAAGCAGGAGTGTTGCAGTATGGCATTTGCCCTCAGTGGGTGCTTGGCAGAGGACAGGGGTGTTCTTAGGAGATATGAGGTGTACTGAAGAGGTAATGTTCAAGCAAAGTAATATGGGATGTTAGATTCTTCATCAGTAAATGGGAGGCTTGCAGGTGGTTTAGCTTCAGCCAGGCTTTATGGTAAACTTACAACGCCAGGAGTATGGAAGCAAAAAGTCAGTGGGATCTTGAGTATGAGGCAAGTCTGTGCTACATGATGAGATCTTGTCTTTGATTGCAAATTTTGCCTGTGGGATCATGGGCAGGCAGTTTGCCCTGTCTCTCTGAGCTATAGTTCCTACATTTGTAAAACGCCTTCCCATAACATGGTCATGATTGCCAAAACGATACAGCTCTGTCAGCAGACTCAGCACAAGTAAGCTCTGGGTACAAAGCTGGCCTCAGTGATATTCCCCTGTAGTCACAGCACAGGAAAGCAGACATGGAAGTTTGAGTAACATACGATACTAACTCAAAGAATAAAAGGACTTGGTGCAGAGTTCACTTGTCACACACATACCTAGCAAGTGTAAGGCCTTGTATTCAATCCCAATCTCAACAAAATATAAGGCAAACAAGCAAACCACCCAAACAGGACTGGGGAGATAGTTCTGTGGATAAGAACATGTGCTCTCTACACACAGAGACCTGAGATGGAATCACCAGCACTGGTATCAACAGCTAGGCACGGCAGTGCACACCTGCAACACCAGAATTACGTCAGAGACAGGCAGGTTCCAAAAGTTTACTGGTCAACAAGCCTAACTGAAACTGAACTTCTGGTTAGGTGAGAGACCCTCTCTCAAAGAATAAGACACAATTTCTCTGCCTTCTGCATGTTCACACACAGGCACAATCTCAGGTGCACACAACATACCACACACACACACATACATACACACAGACACACAATGAGAACAAAAAGTTTTATTAGTTTTATTAGGAGAAAGGTAACTTTTAATTAAAATTAATTTTTTAATTAATTTATTTATTTATTAAAGATTTCTGTCACTTCCCCGCCACCGCCTCCCATTTCCCTCCCCCCCCCCCAATCAACTCCCCCCCTCTCATTAACAGCCCAAAGAGCAATCAGGGTTCCCTGCCCTGTGGGAAGTCCAAGGACCACCCACCTCCATCCAGGTCTAGTAAGGTGAGCATCCAAACTGCCTAGGCTCCCACAAAGCCAGTACACGCAGTAGGATCAGAAACCCATTGCCATTGTTCTTGAGTTCTCAGTAGTCCTCACTGTCCGCTATGTTCAGGCTTTTTTAGACCCAGGCCAGCTGGCCTCGGTGAGTTCCCGATAGAACATCCCCATTGTCTCAGTGTGTGGGTGCACCCCTCGCGGTCCTGAGTTCCTTGCTCGTGCTCTCTCTCCTTCTGCTCCTGATTTGGACCTTGAGATTTCAGTCCGGTGCTCCAATGTGGGTCTCTGTCTCTGTCTCCTTTCATCGCCTGATGAAGGTTAATATTCAGGAGGATGCCTATATGTTTTTCTTTGGGCTCTCCTTATTTTAAGAATATTTCGTGTGTTTGGTGGGTGCACGTGTGGAGGTCAGATAAGAGATAGTAGTAGGTACTTCTTTCTATCATGTGGGTCCTGAAGATTGAACTCAGATCATGAGGCTTGCTGTCAAGTAGCGTCTTGCCAGTCTAGAAAATGTTATTTAAATGATTATTTGTTAGAATAGAGCAGTGGAGGAGTTTTCACATAACACATTGCTCAACTCTACCTTCAGGAAAGGTCTTGTGGTCTAGTTGGTAAGCATATGGATTGATGACAGCCTCTAGTGGTAGAGCTAGATACACAGAATGAATGGCAGGGGAGAGGAGGCCTTGGCTGCTTTCATCCCCGTGAGTCTTTTCTGGTCAATGCGATCCTCTCAGCCACTGGTCTTCCATCCAGTGCTGTCCCTATTTTTTCTCAGATGCTGCACCCAGTCAGATTTTTGTTCCTGTAATAGTAAGTGTCTGATCCTTCTAACCTGGCTTGGAAGTCCTAGCTGTATCTTTTAAGTGTCCAGCTCATTCCTCTAAGTTTCATCCCCTGAGTCATCATATAATGACTGAGAATTAAGGGTAAAAGCAGCGAAAATGTAGTGGGTGAGTAATCAAGTTTTTGGCATAGTTTCTTTACAGGCAGAGCCACCCTGCAGCATCTTCATCTTCTTCTGTAAAGATCCAGGCTCTTTTGCCAGACAGATCTGGGGTTGGCCTCTATTGTACCCTGAGCTGCAAGATTCTTTGGAAGCAATTCCTCCTTCCTCACTAGTGAGATTAGACACGGAGAGGCCCTAAGAAGCCTGTCATAATTTTTTCTCAGGACACTCAGTAAGCGGCTGATGTCATGGCACCCTTGGGATAATAGGTGAGCAAGGGTCTTCCTAGGAGAGCAAGTCTGGCTCTCAGGAAGCTCAGGATGGGCTTAGATTGGATGTTCCAAGCAAGGAACTGGGGTTAGCTACAGATAGAAAGGGAAAGCTTGATCGTCCAGTGAGCCAGAGAGAAGGGAAAAGGAGCAAGGAGAAAGGTCCTGGCCAGGCGAGACAGTGTAGAGCTTTCATTACAACACACAGGAGGCTGAGGCAAGATGATTGCCATGAGTTTCAGACTAATCCATTTCTACTGACCTAGAATTCAATATGCAGCTTAGTCTAGGCTGAAATATGTTAGAATTCTTCCACTTGTTTGTCTGTTTTTTGCCTTGTTTTTAATTTTTAGTTTACATGAGGATCAAACTGAGCTCATTATTAGGCTTGGCCCCAACCACCTCTACCCACTGGAACACCATCTCAGTGGCCCATGCTTCTGCTGCTTCGGTGCTGGAATCAAAGACGTGAGCTACCATGCCTGCCTATTTTCTGTATTTTATGCAAGCCATAACCACACGTGTCAGGTTTCTTTTCTTCAGGGAAGTATGTTAGACTTGCTTGTTCCCTTAAACTCACTTCTCAAAGAGGTCTGTGTTATAGGAGACTGTCTGTATGTTCCTGGCTGCTCAGCCCCAAAATAATCACATAGAAACTATATTATTTACAATACTGTTTGGCCAATAACTTAAGCATATTGTTATCTAGCTCTTACATCTAGAATTAACTCATTTCCATTATTTTATATTTTACCATGAGGCTCATGGCCTACTAGCAAGGTTCAAGCATGTCTGTCTCCTGCGGTGGCTCCATGGCTTCTCTCAACTCTGCCTTCCTTCTCCCAGAATTCAGTTTAGTTTTCTGCCACGGACTGGCTCAGGGGAGCTACTCAGACCGTGGGAGAAGCAGGGTCTTGGTAACAGGAAGGCACAAGTTTGGCAAATGACAGACAGACACAACACACAAGAGAGTGGTTGGAATCTGCTGCGATTTTACTGAATTCATGTTTTCATTATATAGTATTCAAACAAGTATAGTATTCAAATCAGAAGGTCATGTATCATTGGTTGGCACAGTATAAAAGCTTCTTTTAGTCACATCAGCGATATTTAAGAAAAGTACATTATCAGGAACAGGTGTTAGACATAAAGCATCCTTAGAAGAGGAAATCTTGTCCTTGGGAATGTAAACCTTAGACAAGTGGTTTTATCTTATGAATAGAAAGTTTCTGTCTCATTATCGCTATCATGGCCCTTCCTCTTTCTAACCCTTTATTTCATCTAATGACCAAATATACCTAATCAGTTCTCTGCACCTGTTGAACTATACTTTTTAGTTCCTTCTTATGCAGCAGACACCATGGGGGTGGGGATCTAGCAAGCCTATCCATAAAGTTCAAGTATAATGTAACAGTCTTTGTCCATCAACATTAACCCATCTATTCCCTTGCTCATCATACACCCTGTGTATGACAAAGGTTCTGCTGTAGTCTTATATATTCCCATTCTGTGCTTCCTCATCCCAGAGCTGTTCCTGAAGAGAATGATCCTTGTCTTGTATATATAAAGACTATCATTATCATAAAAGAAATTGTGCAAAGCTCATATCCCACATAGCCAGCTACTCGAGAAACCCCATCTATGCCTCAGCAGTGGCTAATACCGGGTCATCTGCCATTGACCTCCAGGAAGCCTAGTCCCATAGGACACGTAGCTCCCGTCTGGTATAATACCATATGTCATGCACACAGACGACACTGGAGTTGGTGTGGCAGTTTTCCCCACCTAGCTCTGTTCTGCCATGCCTTCTATAAGCTCAAGACAGTTTCTTTATTAACCAATTGTATTCACAGCATACAGAGGGGAATCCCACATCAGTCTGGTTTCCTGAAGTTTAACAAATACACAGAGCACTTCCATGCACTCTTTCATGGCTCAGTTTCCCAAATTGTCATTAGCATCCTCTGTGAATATTTGTTACAATCCCAAACCATAAGATTACATATGCTGATAGTCAAAAGTAATGCATTATTCTCCATTCACCAGCATCCACTCTGTATGTCAAGGGTTTGTTCCTAAACACACGTCACATGCCTGTCATCACATACCTTAGACTAGTATGGAGCCTTTGTAGTAGCAGAGGGCACACATTGATGTGGGAGTGTCATATCAATCTGTTGATTTCATTGGCTGAGCAATAAAACTGCTTGGCTGGCCCTGATAGGTTAAAGCATAGGTAGGAGGAATAAACAGAATAGGATGCTGGGCGGAAGAGGAAGTGAGGTCAGACTCTGCTCTGCTCCCGAACAGCATGGACGGAGACTAGACTCTTCCCGGTAAGCGCACCTTGGGGTGCTTACACAGATGATTAGAAATGGGCTAGTCCAGGTGCGAGAATTAGCCTGTAAGGGCTAGAGTTCATGGGCCAAGCAGTTCTTAAATGAATACAGTTTGTGTGTTATTTCGGGCATGAGCTAGCCAAGCGGCCGGGGTGTTGGGGACGCAGCCCCGCCGCTCATATTTCAACAACACATCTCACTTGCTTCCTGCTTATTGTAGAGCCCAGGTGTGCACTCTCTGGGAGCACACTGGACTGTGCCAATTGTGTTTCTAATTAGACAATTTTACTGAGGTGTCACCTCCCATCTCCATCCAAACCCCAAACAAGTTCCCTGGCAGCTGCTGATCTTTTTCAGTCTCTGTGGATTTCATTTCTCGTCATCTTAAACATTTGGAAGCACATCTGCAAGTCCGATGGCAGAGGCTCACCTCCTTTCTTTGGAGAGTTCTATGTCAGTGATGAGTAGGTATTTCTCATTTGTGATACAAGGCAGTTAAGAAGCTGTCAAGGTACCAAAGGTGTCAAAGCTCCCTGCAGCTCTTAGACTGAGTGCCATTTCACAATGTGACATTCTTGTTAGGACACTTCTGTTGACTTTGCAATTGTGTGGTTTTCATTACTTTCAACATATTTTATTAGGTTTCCATGATGTAAATTATGCACGAATGTATCTGAGTGCTGAGGAACGGTAATCAAACACATGCAGGGCACATCTGCCTGGAGAAGCAAGTGGACCTCAGAGAGTTCATGGTACAAGCTTAGCATTAGTCTTAGGACAGTAAAAGACCTCCAGTTTGAAACCCATCTACTCACTTTAAGAAAAACAAAGAAGGGGCAGGAAAGATCACTTAGCAATTAAGAGCACTGTCTGCTCTTGCAAAAGACGAAGGTTCAAGTCCCAGGACTCACATGGCAGCTTACAATTGTCTATACCTCTAGTACCAGTGGAATCTCATGCCCTTTTCTGGTCTTTAAGGGCACCAGACATACATTCAGTACACAAATATACATAAAGGAATAATAGCCATGCACATAAAAACAAATTATAAACAAGCAAGCAAACAAATGAAAAACCTCAGCTTTTAGGCAAAGCAGAGCAAAATTAGCAATATCAGCACTGTCCTGTGCAGATGGGAATGGCACTTACAGATAATATAAACTTCACAGCTCACACTTAAAGTACAGGCATCTCTGTCTTTCAAACAGTGAAGATTTATTGTCATTTCTATGACACCTCAATTCAATATGTGAATAACGTTTAAATGATTCTAGGTATTGGAGGATCTGAACAAGTGTCTCTCCCTCGGTGCATCAAACAGAAGAACAACATTCTCAATTCCGGATTCAGAGAGAAATAGAGATGCTGTGAGTGGACTGAGGACAAGCGGGGATGGGGACATGAGCTACCAGATGGGGGAGGAAAGGGGGAGAATATCGAACGAGATATCTGGGAGGGCATTTCAGGATCAGGTGAAAACCTGGCACAAGGGAATCTCCCAGGAATCTGCACGGATGACTCCAGCTAAGACTCTTAGCAAAAGCCGATACATAGCCTGAACTAGCCATCTCCTGTGACCAGATTGATACCTAGCCCAACTGCCACCAGAGAGGCTTTGTCTAGCAACTGATGGAATCAGAAGCAGACTCACAGACAAACATTAGGCAGAGTTCGGAAATCCTGCAGAAGAGGAAGAAAAAGGATTGTAGGAGCCAGAGGGGTTGATGACATCACAAGAAAACTCGCAGAATCAACTAAGCTGGTCTCATAAGTGCTCACAGAGACTGAACTGACAGCCAGAGAACTTGCATGGGACTGACCGAGGTCCTCTGCATATATATGTTACAGTTGTGTAGCTTGGTCCTCTTGGGGGACTCCTAACTGTGGGAACAGAGTCTGTCTCCTAACTGACTTTTGGGACCCTACTCCTGATACTGAGTTGCCCTGCCCAACCTTAATGCATGGAGAGGTGGTTAGTCTTACTGCAACTTGATAGGCATGCTCGTAAGAAACTTGCCCTTTCCTGGACTGAAATGGAGGGGGAGTGGATGGGGAAGTAGGAATTTGGGTGTTGGGTGGGAAGGAGCAGCTGGGAGGGGGAGGAGAAACTGCAGCTGGAATACAAAATAAATTAATTTTAAAAATAAAATTAAAAAAAATTCTCAGTTCTGCCCTAAAGAGGTATTTTGTGCAATCTATTGCTCACTTTAACTACCGCTCTTTAGTGGAAATATAATGATTATCCAGTGCTCATGTAGAATGTTCCCACTTTTTTACAGTAAAAAAAGATGAGACCCAAACATGTATACAAACTAGCACTCCAGGAACAAAAAGGAGCTACATGATTTTTTCAGGAACTGAATATTAAGTGTAGAGATCTTTATTTACTCTCTCTCTCTCTCTCTCTCTCTCTCTCTCTCTCTCTCTCTGTGTGTGTGTGTGTGTGTATCTTTCTCATACACACACACCCCTTTGTCATTTTCAAACATAATGTCTATTTTATAGTTATTGAAAACAAATGTGAAGCTGAAATAAGTTTTTTAAAAAAGAAAAAATTAGTGACAACCAAAGTCATATTTTCAGTGCGGGGATTATGTGGAGGGAATGGGAAGAGGGGAGGGAGTGGGAACTTGGATTGGTATATATAATGAAAAAATACAGTTTGTTTTCTTTTTAAAAAATAATAATTTTTTTTTTTTAAAAAAAGAATATGCTAGGGCAAAGGTGTCACCAAGCTTGTGGGTAAAGGCAACCAATGTCTGATTTTACTTAAGACACACTCCACAAGATGGAGCCCATACCTGACACTACTCAGGTGACCAAAAACCAGAGCCCATAGAGCCCAGAGACCTAGGGTAAAACCAAATACAACTGGTCTTTAAAAGTAACAATAAAATGACTCCTAATGATATTCTGCTATAGTCAGAGATTAGTTCTTTATTCAGTCACCATCAGAGAAGCTCCTTTCTGCCACAGATGGGAACAAATACAGAGGTCTACAGCCAGACATTATGAAGAAAGAGATAGAGGGAGAGAGGGAGGGAAGGAGGGAGGGAGGGAGGGGGGAGGGAGGGAGGGGGAGGAGGGAGGGAGAGAATCCTTGGAACACACATATCTAAATGAGGATGTCTCCATCAATTCCTCCCCTCAGAGTTTAGGGAACCCTGGGGAAGAGGTAGAAAGTGTAAGAGCTGGATGTAGAAGACACCGGGAGAACAAGGCCCTCTAAATCAATTAACAAAGCTCAGATGAAGTCACAGAGTCTGTAGCAGCAAGCACAGAGTCAATATAGGTTTCCACTAGGTCCTCTGTGTTTGTATTAGAGCTTTCAGTTTAGTATATTTTAGTATTTTTATGGGACTTCTTAGTGTGTGAATGAGTGTGTCTCTGTGTCTAGAGCCTTCTCTTGAGGCCTTTTGTCTTTGTGTGTGTTTGCCATGTCCAACCTTGATATGATGGTTTTTGTTTTATCTTATATTTTATTTTACTAAAAATGTTTCTAAAATAAAATATTTTATAAGAAAAAAAGAAAAATTAAAGAAAGGGTTTCATTTTAAGCTTTATAATGAGCTGGGGGAGGGCGATCTCAGCTTTAGAAATGTGCTGCCATAGCAGAAATTTGAGCAGATGCCCTAAAAATGGCCAATAAAGAAGATAGGGAGCAGGGCCATAAAATTTAATGAGGTCCAGATGTTCCTAGGAGTCCTGTCCTTGAAGATACCTTGTCAGTTATTAATGGCTCTTTGTTAAGTTATTGCGCTCAAAAACTGACCAATGGTTTCAGAAACCACCTTACTCTATGCCCTTCTTACCCAATCCCAAGATGACAGGACAAGAACTCCCCTGATTACGGTGTTTCCCCTTTAAAAGTTCTATTGTCCCCGGGCTCCCTGCCACACTTTCTGCACCCACCATGCTGGGGTCCAAATTTGAGTTTGAATTTAAAACCCTCATGTAATTTGCATTGGAAATCCAGCTCCGTAAATTCATAACCTGCTGGGGTTCCTAGCAATCAATGCCCACCAAAGTCAACCCAGGCCAGTGACTGGGTGCTTTGTCTTATGAACTCAGAGAACAATTTTTATGGTCAATGGAAGGGTTAGTTTTATAAAGTAGTTTTAATATCAGACAATAGGCGGGGGGTGGGGGGAGCTTCCAATATAGGAAGCAAGCAGAGTTCCTGTAGAGCCAGAGCAAGTCTGAGAAAGAGTTGCCACCAAGAGTCATTGCCAAGGACACTGTAAGGTTTGCCAGGATGATACAAGCTGGCCAGTCTGGTTGTTACACCCACTGTGTGTTCATGTACCTCTCCATCCTGGTACCTTGCCTGGAGTTTGGGGCACACCCTAACTTCCAAGAAGTGTGCTCACTGCTGTGTGAAAGGATATGATAGTAGCAAGAAACCAGAACATTGAACAGTGCCGCTATTTGCCTTTCTGTTGCTAGGCTATAATAGCATTATCAAGGCCACATATAGAAGGAAGGGTTTATTTAGCTTTTGGTTCCAGAAAAACATGACAGGGAAGCATTGAAGTAAGCAGACGTCATGGCTAGAGCTGGAGATTGAAAATAAAGCATGGAATGGTGCATGACTTTTAGACCTCAAAGTCTACTACCAGTAACACACCTCCTCCAGCAAAGACTTACCCTTTAAACATATATAAACGTTACCACCAACTGGAAGCCAAACATTCAAACACCTCAGCCTATGAAAGACGTTCTTATACAAGCCACTCCAAGTGCCCTTGAGTGTTTTGTTTTTGTTTTGTTTGTTTGCTCGTTTGTTTGTGTGGCATTTGAGATGGTGGTAAGGACAAAACTGTGAAGAGAACTAAGGCACAACTGGTAGTTAATGATAAGAAACAGAATGACAGGTCTTAGACCTAAAATGCTTGGCCAGGTTTCTTCTGTTCTCATCACTGGGCAGCCTATGCACGATACTGACACTCACTAGGTATCCTAAGAGGCATGGGTGTGGTGATGGTCAGATCCAAAGTGGCTGTCTTGAAACACAGGACAAAGAAAGGACTGCAGAGTGAGTTGAGACAACACCATCTCATCAAGTAGAGATAGATTCTCAACCCAAGGGCTCTCTGTTAGTGTTTTTTACAATGGAAAAGAAAAGCCAAACCATTTGCTAACTCAAGTGTCGTGTCAATGCATTGTTCTCTCTGCATTAATCTCTCAGGAAAAGTGATATAAAGAAGGCTGGGGTATAACTTGTTGGTGGAACGCTTGCCTCCCATGCTCCAAGTTAGTCACTAGTTTGGATCCCCATTATGATAGGAGACAGAGTCGGGCTTTATACTCTGTGTGATGAAAGCATGTCTGTACTTCATTTGTCAGAAGGGATCAGCATGTATGTATTGCTAGTCGGTAGCCCAACACTGGCACTGATAATGGCTGGATTAAAGCTAATCTTTAAAGGTAGATATCACGCAACCAAGGAGCCTACATGGAACTGACCTAGGCCTTCTGCATACATGTTACAGTTGTGTAACTTGGTCTTCATGTGAGACTCCTAACTATAAGAAACTGTCTCTGACTGTGTTGCATGATTTGGAAACCATTCCACCTACCTTGCCTCATCCAGCCTTAATAGAAGAGAAGGTGCCTAGTCTCACTGTAACCTGTATCCAAAGAGAAACAGTGGAAAAGTGGATGTGGGGGTGGAGAGGAACTGGAAAAAGGGGAGTGGGGGGTAACTTTGATTGGGATATAAAAACACAAACAAACAAAACAAAAAAACTTAGAATATTAAAAGTTAAAAAAAAAGAAAGATAGAAAAGGTATATGTCATCCAAAGCCAGGTAAGGAAGAATCCAGGAATGGCCTTAACATATGCAGACCCTTCCTGGCTACACATGACCAGACAATGTTGAGGGAAAGTTTGGAGTCTCTGAGACAAGCTTTCCCACTTTGTCAGAGGGACAAGACTAACTTTCCAATTGTCTTTGGGTCGGTTATAAAACATGCTAAAGAGGGAAACCTTGGAAAAGAGCTTTTCTTCCCTCTCCCCAGATTCATTACTCTCTGAATAAAGTGGAAAGTTTAAAGATTTGATCTTGGTTCTTTGCTAATTGTAATAGATACTAACAAAACACACACACACACACACCAAATAAACAAACAAACAAACAAGAAACCTCCACAAAAACAGAACAGGGTTTACTCCTAGAAAATAACACAAAATGGCAGTGGTGAAGGGCAGAGACACAGCTCCACTCTCCGCATACAGAGGAGTTTTCCTAACATTTTAGGAGCTTCAACTAAAACAAGATGTATATGACTTGGGCACATAAAAGAACTTCAATTGTAGTCAGTATATAAAACAGAGTTATGGATTTTAATAAAGTTATTTTAACATATGTCTGAGCACAATATTTAAGAGAGATACTCAGAAGACAGACAGGTATGGGAGCATGGTAATGGACATATCAAAGAAGAATGACAGAGAGTGAGACACACACAGGTGTGGGTACCGACTCCTTAAAGAAGAGTCACGATCAATCATCTTAGTATGAGCTATGTATATCATTTTGGTGGCTCTCAAGTTACATCTGAAAAGTTGCTAAGAAATCTTTCTTTTCTTTGTTTTTTTTTTCCTTTCTTCTTTTTGAAAGATATATTTATGTATGAGTGCTCTATTTGCACTTCTGTCTTGTGGGTGCTGAGAATTAAACTCAGGGCCTCTGGAAGAACCGCCAGTGCTCTTAACCACTGAGCCATCTCTCCATCCAGTCTTTTTTCCTTCACATGTGATTTTTATAGCGTAGTTCTCAAAATGCCTTATGTGGAATTGCTATAGGATAAGGTAAACCCCTGCTATGAGTATCCCATTGATCCCAGGGCTGAGCTAGGTTGGGAAATCCCTTCTAAAAGTCACAGGAGAAAGTATGCATTTCATCTACCATATAGTTAATAATAATGTGGGTAAGAGACGTGAAGTGGAGGTTTGCAAATATCAGGAAAGGCCACCACTCAGGTATCTATTACCTTCCTGGGAAGAGAGGGTGGAGGAAGGCAGAGGGCACTTCTGATATAACTTCCCGCAAAATCATACTCCCCTAAAGAGAAGGGAGACAGTGGGGATACTAGGGACCCCAGCTCCTCTTATACGCTAACCTCATAAGGACTCTGGGGCTCCAGTGACTATCACCTCTCAGCAAAGTTTGGGGTGACAAGCTGTTTGTGAATTACAGGTCAGAAAAGGGCCTGAACTGTGAAGATCAGAACCACATGGTAGAATGGAGCAGCCATGGACTGAGGGGCGCTTCTGATTATGAGGCTATCTCTGAGAGGCCCAACAGGCTACAGCAGGCTCCAAGACTCCACAACCCTAACCTGTGACTCTGCCTCTGTCCCTGGCACCATGTCACACTGTCTTCCTCCACAGGCTCCTGTGTGTGTTGCAGACAGGTGGCATACACAGTCATGAAGATCCTAGGTTAGAAAGTGGGCAAAGCTCACAATGTTAAGGGTGGGGACTCAAATATGTGCTGATTCTGTTCTCTTGCAGGTGGCACACTACTCCAAAGAAAAGTGCTGAGCCTAGGTCAGACTGGAACAGCAGGCACTGTTGTCCTCCAAGGATTATCATAAATCCTTTGCCTCTTTTGGACTTCTAAGGTTTACAACATTGGCATTTGAGGATGACTTCATCCTGTTAACACAGTCTCTTCATTCTGTCTTGAGGCAAAAATGACCACAACAGAATTAACTGATTACAGAGACTCCTTGTGACAAAAAAAAAAAAAAAAAAAAAAAAAAAAAAAAAAAAAAAAAAAAAAAAAAAAAAAAAAAAAAAAAAAAAAAAAAAAAAAAAATCCTGTGTGACCTATAAAACTCCCAGGTGTGTGGTTTCCTTCTCTCTTCTACTCTGTCCCCTTCTGTGTTTCTTTCCTTCTTCCCTCCCTTCGTTCAACCCTTTTTTCCCATTCTTTCTCTGCTCTTCCTCCCTCTCCTACCAGTACCTCCTTCCTTCCCTCCCTCCCTCCTTACCTCCATCTCTTTCTGCCCCCTCCTTCCTTGCTCTATTTTTTATCCTCTTATTTTTTCGCTTCTAAACCTATACCCAAGGCACTGTATAAGACGGCAATTATTCTGTAACTGAAATATGCACCCAGCCAGCACTGGAAGGAAATTTATTGTTAGTGATTTCTAAAATAATTCTTTAAGAAATGTTGAAAAATACTTCAGCAAATGGCCTCTCATTTCAAAGGTATAAGGGAAAAAAAATAGTAGGGGCTGCAGACAAGTCTCCGTAGTTAAGCACACTTCCTCCCACTCAGAACACTAGAGTTCAATCCCCAGTACCCATAACCACCTGAGGTCCACAGAAGATCCAAAAATCTCTTCTGGTCCTCTCAGGCACCCACACACATGAGCATACACACGCGCGCGCGCGCGCACACACACACACACACAAAATTAAAATAAAAAAAAAGAAGAAAAGCATTTTCTTGTAATCTAAGCTATTATGCGTTGAAAAGCTGCCTGGAAATTGCTTTACAAAGGTTCTGTAGGAGCCTACTTGCTGGGGCAGGACACAGACACCATCTGAAGTTCTCATTTAGCCTGTATAAGGCCATGGTTTTAGTGACTTAACTTGTGTTTACAGTTACCACCACAGTCAATTTTAGCACATTGTCATGTCTGAAATCAAAGCAATGCAGCATCATTCTTAGCTGTGGGTTCACTCCCTCCCCACATCCTCACACTAGACCTCAGACAAACAGTAATCCAGTTTTGTTAGATGAAGATGTTCCTCCTCTGAACTTTCTAGGAAAGGGATTTTGGATCATTTGGGGTCTCAATGGCCTACTCCCAGAACGTGGTGTTCTCTAGGGACATCTATGTTGTAGCAGGGATCAATATTTTACTATTTTCCATGAAAGTTTAGCATCCTTCTAGGGGTATTGGGGATTACATTCAGACTTTGTCTTAAACAAAAAAAAAAGGGAAGAAACCCTTATTCAAAGCAAACATGAGGCACTTTGACTCTATGGGAAAAATAACCAAAAATGCTTGGAAAGGTGAGCACGAGACTATCCTGGAGACAGAGAAGATACTGGATACTTATATCCCCCAGCATCTTAGAAGAACAGCTGTGTGCTGTTAGGTTCACAGTGGGACATAGGTGTGTGGTGCTGCACTGGCTTCAGAACTCAGGGTGGTGCAGGGAATATTGCGAGTTCAAGATGAATCTTAGTTGTGATGTGGCTTTAGGGCAATGACTACCTTAAGAACAACAAGGAAAGAATAACTAAATAAGATTCCTTGACTCTTATCCTTACAGAATGGATTTTAGTACTTTGGGTCAGTTATTAATATTTTAATAAGGCACGGACCCCTCTATGTGTCTATTTTTGCTTTAATTTGGTGAATGGTGTGCTCTTCTTTCACAGTTTTTTATTTAAACCAAATGTTCACTCTTAAATGTTCACTCCATAAATATCTGTATTGTGTTAGGGCACTTGGCACAGTGCCATGTACACATAATCAGACACTTGTAAAACTGTGTTTAATCCGGGACAAAATGAATAGCAGAGTTTGAGTTGAATAAATTATAGTAAATGGTTAATGGGCTCGAGTGAAAGGCCACAACTCATCAGCAAACACGTTCGTATTTCATTTAGGAAACCATTGGCAAGTAGCTGGGCGCAGAGGATGCTTGCGCATGGCGGTTTGGGAATGGCCTGCCATGCTATTCTCACCTGGAGAGTTCCAAACAACGTCTGTGCCAGCGTCCTACTGCCTGGATTCTGATTTCATTGTAAGTGATGTCTGGAAGACTTAGAAAGTCCTAAGGGGTTATAATGCTCCGCCACCAGTTAGAGCCATGAGTCCAGAATCGTGGATGAATTAGCTGTGCATTACGCCCATGTGCGCTACAGGGCTTTGCCCACCACCGCGCAACTCATTTTCAGGTATCAAAAATGCTTTGCCCAGCAAAAATCAAATTCAAGACACACTGTTCATACAGAAACGTTTCTGCTAAACAAAATGCATTCTCAGTGGATGACACATCTCTCTTAATGTCCTTAGCTTTCCTCCAAGACTTTTCAACAACAGTTTCGAAATTGGTTGACCATAAATAGCACACAAAAAACAAAGGGAATAGAAATAATTTGCATGCATGTAGGGGTTCATTATACATGTTTTAATTTTTTTCTCATGCAACGAGACATAAATTATGTCATTAATCTTTGATATTGTTGCTATTACAGTCAATTTTACCTGTTTAGATTGTAAAAACCTGACATTTCTCAGTATACATGTGAGCTAGAGCAGAGACACGGGAGAGAATACAGAACAGAGAATGATGAAAACGAAGTATAACGACACCCTTCGGAAGACATCACGATGCACACTAACCTAAATAGTTAAAGAATTTTTAAAATTCTGCCTGCCACGTTGCTTGTATCGGACATTGCTGCCTTACAGGACTGCTTCCCATTTCAAAGCTCAGAGTTGGGAAAACACAGATTAAAACTGCCACGACGTGATTTCCACTTGTGAATAAGATAAATACAAGTATTTCAGCCGTAAAATCCGTAAATCCTTCCGTTGTAGGTCGAGCGCAATTGTTCAGTACGAGGCTCTGAGCTAACACGGGGTGGGGGATGGGGAGGAGCCCTGCCTGGCAACACCTGTGAGCTAGAACTTGCTTTTTTATTTATTTATTTACTCATTTATTTATTTATTTTACTGCTTGACTCACGCACTAATTGGTGCTGTCTACTGTCACTCTAGCCAAGCCCGAAGTCCTGTCCAATCGAATGCAGCAACATGAGATCTGCCCAATCAAGCACACAGACTGTTCGCGGCGGGCAGGCCTTCGCTGCTTCCGCTGTGGCCTTTGTCTGTCCCCAGCCATCTTAGATCTGTAGTTTATTCTCCGGTAAGCGATCTGGAGGTTTGGAGACTGCTGAGACCTCTGTCTCCCGTGACAGTCGCTGCGGGGAGGTCCGCGGAGGACGCGTGATGTCACAGCTCGCTATGGTGAGTGCGGGCGTCCCGCAGCGGTGAAGCTGTCTGCACCCCCTGCCACGGTCCTGGGCCCGCCCCTCTTGCGCCTGGTCCGCCATCCCGGGCCTTGGGTGCTGGGCCAGGACGTGTGTGTGCTGTAATCCGCAGATTGCTGGAGAGGACCGGGAGGGAGATGCTTTGAATCTCTTCTCTGCGTTGGGGGTTCCTTCCAGAGAGGAGCTGGGTTGTGGAGTCTGCAGTACCTCATCTGTCAAGGAGTCGCAGCCCAGTGCGGCGGCTAGTGAGCAAAGTAGAATCCCCTTCGGGAACCTCCCACTCAGTTAAAGCCATGACAGCAGCTAGCCAAGAGCATTTCATGACAAGTTCGAAAGAAACAAAATTAATTTATTAATCAGGGATAGAATGAATCCCGCGCTTTTAGAGAGATTAAGATGCCCTTAGGGCTTCGCAGTGGCTTTCTCTGTGTGTCATCTTGTGGATTTCTCAGTTAAGATTCCCTGTAAGTTGATGTCTTTACATCAAAGTACGATGCTTAGGCAAATACTAAGAGTCAAGTAAATTTTAAAAACTAAGGTAAATGGTTGGTTTGCTCATTTGTCTGTAGAAAACTCAGATCTCACCTTAAAAGGATTAGGAAAGAGTTTATTCTAGGACAAATATGAGTCACCCTGTTCAGAAGCATGTATTTAAGTTGCCCTAAATGACAAGTTCCAACGTGGATGTGGTTACATGAGCTTTTATAATGCAGAACAAAGGAAAGTCATAAGTCAAGGGATTTATCAAAGACACTAGTGGGCACATCAGGTTAGGTAGGTCACAGCCAGGCGGCAGGAACTGCTGCAGATCTGAGATATTATCTGATGGCAGCGGTCTTAGCTTTTGGCTTGGTGGAGGCTGGTGGTCTGCTATGTGGATACATGCCCGAACTTTAAGCTAATAGTTGATGTTAGGCCTCATAGAACTAGCGAAGATGAATACTAAATGGCTGCTAAGGGAGCTAACAATAACAAAGAATTCTGACTCACAGTGTCTGACTCTCCAAAATCATGACGTTCCAATCAGGCAGGAAGGCTTATAAAGGCTTTAAAACACATTTGGAATTTTTTTTTCCTCAGGAGGAAGGAGAGACTTGAGTTTCTACTCTTTAAGAATTGTCAGGCTGAGGAGATACCGTCAAGCCTGACAACGTGAGTTCCATCCCTAAAACTCACTTGCTGGATGGGAAGAACTACTTCCTATGAATCGGCCTCTCCACTTACGTGTTGAGGAATGATGACAGAAAGTAGTAAAAGTCATTGTTTCAACAATTAAGCCGCCATGCTTCTATCAGAGCAGAAAACTATAGTTTGTAGCATACTGCTCTCAAATCAGAACCAAAGTATTTCTGTTGGACTGGCATGCGGCAGTGCCATGTGTGGTCTGAAGGAAGGTGGCAGGGAAGGTGCCAGATGTGGCCTGCGTGAGCGCGGCCAGAAACACCTGGATGCACTAGGTCTTTGGTTTTGAATTAATTTCAAGTCATTGGGTATTACTTTTGCCCATTATTTTCTGACTCTCGTATTCAATGACTTTGTAAGGAATAGGGCAATTCTGTGGTGTCTTGGATGAGGACCCCACATGCCCTTGCTCCATCTAGACCCGCTGCCTACCACTGTACTACACCACCAGCTTTGGTGATTCTTTACAGATTTCTTGTTGCCTTTCCATGGTTGAGATGATTTAAGACATGTACTTAACCTGCTGTCTTGTATTCTCACTCAGCCTGTTTGACTTTAATGTGCTGTAAGAGAACAATCTTTCTATGCTTTGGATTTCCCATGCAGTCAGTGTTTACACCCTAAACTAAAAGTATAGTTTTAATCTTAAATTATGAACTCTTCCATGCCCCTGAGTAATATGTGTCTATTGTGATAATCATTTGCTGAAGACTCCCAAGAGGTTGAAGGTAACTTTATACAGCAAATATTCACCAAATATATTGGAAGTAACATGTGGATATGGTTTGATAGCATCTGTTTGTGGTTATGTTTGCTGTTCTGGTCAGCTGGGAGCAGTAAAGTAATATCTTCCCTTGTAAAACTCTGTTAAAATTTTCTATAAAGAACCCCTCATTCCTTTCCCATACCATATTTTCTGTGCTGTTCAGTAACTAGACAGTGAAGTCCTTTGTAAGGGGCAGAAGGACAATACAGGGAAAGAAATGAGGAGTTAAGATTTGGGCTCTCTCAGTCAACTTAATAAAGAGGGAGTGTGTGTTTTCATTCCTTAATGTGTTATGGATACCCTGTAGATTGTTCCTGTTACAGTTCCTTGGAAAGTTCTTTGCTCATAGTTTTGTGATTCCATGTTAACTCACAAGGACAGTGTTTGTATTGACTTTGCTTCCTACGGCGGTAAGAGACACACACCAAGCTGCCGCTTCTTTAAGACACTGCCAAGTCACTCCTACACAGAGAAGAATAAACCCAGTTTTTGTTCCCAAGTCTGAGGATTTGGGCTCAAAGGAAGTGTTGCCATTCCAGGAGTCGGTGTCATTTGAGGACGTCGCTGTGTACTTCACCTGGCAGGAGTGGCAGGACTTGGACATTGTCCAGAAGCTGCTCTTCAGGGATGTGATGCTGGAGAACTATAGCAGCCTGGTGTCCTTGGGTGAGTGTGACTCGCTGTAATCCTCTTAGCAGTTGTTTTCTGTAAGTATGGGAATGCTCAACCTTAACGTTGTACTCCAATTTTAGCTGATGCTTGAGAATGGCACACATTTCTGGAGGGCAGTGTGGTTTTGTAATATACTTACACAACATGTAATGATCAGATAATGGTAAATCATCACTCAGACATACTACTTGTTTGTAATGGGGAAAATTTAAATCTCTCATCTATTGTGAAATATTCAGGGGTTTTTTGCCCGCCATGTATTTACTTTCATATTATAGACCCATAAGTTACTCATTCCTTTCTACATCTATCCCAGCAAATATTATGTATCCTCTCCTCCTGACCCCCATACCTTTTTCACACTGTAGTAACCCCAGTTTGTCTCCCCATTCAGCTTTTCCCCTCTAGCCTTCTCATGTACCGAGAACACACAGCCTTTTTCTCTTTCTGACATAGCTCACTTATCTATTGCAGCTTTCCTAGGGATACACAGGATATCTGTTCACTGTGGATACAGGGGGACTCAGGGACCAAAGTCATGCCCTATAACTTGCAGCTTTGCAAAGAAATGTGTTTAGTGGGGTTAAAGAACATAGCAGGGGAAATAGGTTGTCCGGAAACTTCTTGCCAAGCGAGTGTGAGGGCCAGAGTTTTTTCTTCAAGCCTGTGTATATTGTTATTTTTGTTGTTCCTGTCATGAAATACCCTGGCCAACAGCTTAAGGAAAGGAGTAATTATTTCGGCTTAAAATTCCAGGACATAGTCCATTACCGCAGGGAAGTTTAGACTAAGGCCTCTGGTTACATTGTCTCCCCAATAAAATTCCAGGACATAGTCCATTATGGCAGGGAAGTCATGACATCAGGAGGCTAAGGCCTCTGGTTACATTGTCTCCCCAATAAGGACACCCACTGGAGTGATGAATGCCCCTGCTCAGTTAGTTTCCTTGCCCAGGGAACCATATAACTTACCCCTCTCTGCTACACCATCTCCTCAGCCCCTGTGTTCCCCTGCTAACATTTTGTTTCTAGTTGTTTCTTTGTTAATGACTTCTTGTGCTTAAGTAGCATGCGTTGTTTTTGCAGTTTCATTGTGTTTGCTTTCTTAGTCTCCTCTGTTTATTTCAATATTCATGTTGTTTGGAGTTGTGTATCCTGTAGTCAATGCCACGTAAGGATAATAGCCTCATCCGTGAAGGGGGTGAGTAAACACTTTCTGACAAAGTCTCTGATTCACACCCTGGAGCCAGTTCCTCTTATGGAAAGGTGTCTGTTGTCGGGGAACCTGACTACAGATTGGCAGAAACTGGACTTGATTTCTGATTTACAGGTTGCTGCATGATCAAGCCTGAGTTGATCCTCATGTTGGAACGTGAATTTGGGCCATGGACGGCAGCAGATACCTCAGTCTGGAACCTTCCAGGTCAGTCAGTGTGTACTGGATAAGGGAAAGGGTCATCAAATACCTCATGGTGAGCTGGTTTTGCCAGATTTTACCCAGACCCAGTCTTGAATGAGGCTGGCCTTATGGATCAAACACAGCCTGAAGAGGTTTCTCCACTTAAACCCTCTTCCTGTTTTGTTGCTCAAGTATGTTTTGTAAAGATTTAGTCTCTTTTTTGAGGTCAAGTTTAGCTAGCAGATGTAATGACAACATGCATGATTTTATGTTGTTGTTTTTCTTGACATGTTTCTTTTCCTGTCTCAATGTGTTCCTAGGCAGTTGAAAAGAAATACTTATTTGTCCTGTCTCAGAGTTTCTATTGCTGTGATAAAAATCCATGAACAAAAGCAACTTGTAAATGAAAGTGTCTGACTTTCTGGTTTCAGAGGGTTAGAGAACAAAGGCATGATAGCAGGGACAGCTGAGACTACAAGTAGCTGGCAAAGAGGCACACTGGGAATGGCACCGGTCTTTTGAAACCTCAAAGTCTACCCCCAGGGACACACTTCCTTCAACAAGGCCACGCCTCCTAATCCTTCCCAAACACTTATACCAAATTTAGACCAAACATTCAAACATGGGCTAATGCAGGTCATTCTCGTTCACCCAAATGTGTAATTCCTCACTAGCCCACAGAAAGATTCCATTCATTCCATTTGGTAAACAAATGAGATTTTTAATATTAAAGTTAGAATACAGAGGTAGCTTTGAGACAGTTGTTTCACCCCCAAATCTGTCAGTTTCCAGTTTAATGAAATCCCATTTGTTATTTGTTTGTGTTGACTGTATTTTGGGCATATTTAAAAATACTCTGTCTACATTGTCCCAAATATCCCTGCATGTTCTAGAAACTTCACAGTTTCTGTGAAGTATTTAATCACTGGGATGATTCACATATGGTCACTGTAATCATTTTATGTGTCCTTTTACCTTCTATATTTATTTAGAATTTTCTGGGTATTTTTGTTGTTGTTGTTGTTGTTATTTTTGATGTTTTTATAACCTCATCTAATTCAATTGCCTTAAGTATGTGTGGTTTTTCAATTTCATTGTGTTATCTTTTATTTTCTATTCTATTTACTTAAGTTTAAGAACAGTCATTATTTTAGGCTCTAGTGCAGCTTAATGCAATTTAAGGGTAATAGTCCACTCAGTAAAGAATCTGAATATAAATTGTGTCTTCAAACTTCAAACTTCAAAATTACACATCTTAGCAGAATTCCTGAAGTGAGCTTGCTGTCTTTCATTGTTGGTGCTAACTTGTCACATTTGGATAAACTACCTCATTTCCCTTTTGCAGGGTACTGCATGGTAAGATCAGAGTTGAATACCAAGCTGCAGCATGGATTTGAGCCATGGAGTGCCTCACAAGCCTCACTCTGGAGCCTCCCAGGTTTGTTGGCACGTGCTGTCCCAGGGAAGGCAGCAGGGTAAAGCTCAGCAGATACTGGTTATGATGATTGATCTCTCTGTACACACTCTCACTGAACTTAACCTAAGAGACAAAGGTCTCCTGGATCTCTCAGACGCTTTATGCAGTGCCCCAAAATGGTTCTCCATGCCTTCCCATATCAGATCTTCAAAGAAGATCTAACAGTAATACTCAAGTTACTCAACAAAATAGAAACCGAAGGAACATTTCCAGATTCCATTCATAAAGCCACTATATGATACCAAAGGGCCCAACAGAAAAGGAAAATCATAAACTAATATGTCCCTTGTGAAGACAGATGCAAAAATTCTCAGTAAAATACTTTACAAACAAAATCCAAGAACCCATTTAAAAGATTATCACACAGTCAAGTCAATTTGACCCCAGAGGTGGAGGGCTGGGTCAACATCTGTCAATCAATAAATTTAATCCACATAAACAGACTAAAGGTTAGAAAACACATGGAGAGAGTAGGCAGAGTCAAAGAGATGCCATGTAGTTGCCAAAGGAGAAGGATGCTGTAACCTACTGGTAGGCCACAGCCTCATGGTGATACATAGATAAATAGAAATGGGTTAATTTAAGATGTAAGAGTTAGTTAATAAGAAACCTGAGCTAATAGACCAAACAGTGTTGTAATTAATATAAATTCTGTGTGATGTTTTGGAACTGGGAAGCCATCTGGGAAACAAAAGAATGGTCTCCACTTACAAATGATGCCCAACTCCCAAGCAAGATACCATTGTAAATCAAAGGATTTGTGGTTGGTTTGGAGTTTACTTTTCTCTTTTGATAGTGTAGTATACAGAATACCTTCCTGTACCAAAGATGCCTAAGGGTGAAGGCTCTCTAGACACCAGCTCAATTTCTCCATATTTGATTAGTTGTATAGGTATTGTCTTCAGCAACGGGGTCTTGCTGTCAGTTTATGGAGAGCAACCTATATTCTTGACAACAGCTTGAGTTGTTTGTGAATTTCCATGGGACCCTTTGACCAGAAACTCAGTAGATGTAACCTAAATCAGTACTTGAAGCTTCATTTTGTCACTCTATTTTTCTGATTAGTTGACAATTTTATATAGATCACCCTCATATATGATATATTTTAGAACATTCTTCTGTATGGCCATTAATTTTACCTGACTTGCCCTGTACTCCATCCCTTGTCCCCCCTCCTCAATACCACTTGATCATCCCATTCCAGCCCCTTCCATACATTTATAATTATCAATTTTATTTCTCTTTCCTAACAAGATCTATCTGTGTCTCTTTGTCTCTTATTCTATACTTAACCTCTGGTTCTACAAATTGCAACTTGGTTATCATTGACTTGACAACTAATATCCACATAGAAACAAACATATACCATATATATGTCTTTCTGGGTCTGGGTTACCTCACTCAGGATTTTCTAGTTCCATCCATTTGCCTGCAAATTTCATGATGTCTTTTTTTAACAGTTGAGTAATACTCCATTGTATAAACGTACATTTTCTTTATTCATTCTTCCTTTAGGGGACATCTAGGTTTTTTACAATTTTTAGTTACTCTGAATAGAACAGCAGTGAATATGGCTGGACAGATGTCTCTGTGTTAGGATGAAGCCTCTTTTGGGTATACGCCCAAAAGTGGTATAGCTGATTCTTGTGGTAGACCTATTTCCCATCTTTGTGTGAAGTACCATACTAATTTCCATAGTGTCTGTGCAAGTTTGCACTCCCACCAGCAATGAGCAGTGTTCCCCTTGCTGTACATCCTTGCCAGCATGAGCTATCACTTGTGTTATTGATCTTAGCCATTCTAACAGGTGGGAGTTGAAATCTCAAAGCCATTTTGATTTGAATTTCCCCAAAGACTAAGGATATTGAACAGTTATTTATGTCCCCGACATTTGAGTTTTTTCTACTGAGTGCTCTTTGTTTAGATCTTTTCCCCCATTTTTTTAAAATTCAGTTGTTTTCTTGATATCTAGGTTTTTTTTAGTTCTTTGTGTATATTGACTGTTATCCTTCTATCAGATGTGTAGTTGCTCCAAATCTTTTTACTTTCTGAAGGTTGTCACTTTGTCTGAATGACAATGTCCTTTGCCATGTAGAAGCTTTTCATTTTTCTGAGGTCCCATTAATTGTTGATCTTAGTGTCTGAGCTAAAGGTGTCCTGTTTAGAAAGTCTTTTCCCATGTCAGTGAGTTCAAGGCTAGTCCCCACTTTCTCTTCTATCAGGTTCAGTATATCTGGTTTTATGTTGAAGTCTTTGATCCACAGGGTGAAAAGTATGGATTTGTTTGGATTCTTTTACATGCATTTATCTAGTTTGACCAGCAAAATTTGTTGAAGATGCTTTCTGCAAAGGAGAAATAAAAAGGAAAGGACATAACTGCTCCCAAGTATGGTGAAGAGAAAGTCTATTAAAGGTAAAAAGGAAATTGTAGCCAGAGGCAGGGACATCTGGGACAGTCCAGAGTGGACATGAACAGGCTGAGCTGGGCCAGGTGGAGAGAGGGGAAGGGGAAGGGAAAAGGGAGAGAAGGGAACAAGGTGCAGCAGCCAGGAGGCCAATGGTACAAAAGGGGTGGGTAACTAAAATGTCTGGTCTGTATATAGAAAAGCTTCTGGAGCAAGAGGTAGGGATTGAGGGATGCTGGGAGAACCTGGAGGTCAGTTCTGCTTTGATGTGTTAAACAGGCACCTCACCAGTCTCTCTCTGGTGTGAAACTTAACACTTTTCTTTCTCTAGGGTGTATTTCTGACCTATTTATCAAAAATCACGTGCCATAGGTATGTGGATTTCTTCAATTTGATTCCTTTGATAAACATTTCTGTTTATGTGCCAGTAAAATGCAGATTTTATTACAATGTCTCTGGAGTGCAACTTGAAATTGGTAATGGTGATACTTCCTACCTACAGTTCTTTTATTATTCAAGATTGTTTTAGCTTTCATGTTTTTTTTTGTGTGTGTGTATGTATTTTCATATGAAGCTGAACATTTTCCTTTCAAGATCTGTGAAGAATTGTGTTGGAATTTTGAGGGGGTTTCCATTGAATCTGTAGATTTCTTTTAGTAGCATGGCTATTTTTACTACACTAATCCTACCTATCCATGAACATGGGAAGTCTTCTACTTTCTGATTATCTTCTTCAGTTTCTTTGTTCAATGTCTTGAGGTTTTTTTAATATATCTTCCACTTGCTTGATTCAAGTTACTACAAAACGGTTTATATTATTTGAGGCTATTCTGGAAGGTGTTATATTCCTAATTTCTTTCAGTCATTTGTATATAGGGGGACTACTGAGTATTGTGAATTATTTTGTATCCAACTACTTTGCAGAAAGTGTTCATTAGCTATAGGAGTCTCCTGGTGCAATAGTTAGGGTCACTTACCTACACTATCATATCATATGAAAATAAAGATACTTAGACTTTTTCTTTCACATTTCTTTTTCCTTGATCTCCTTCAATTATCTTATTTAATCTAGATAAGACTTCAAGTACTATATTGAATAGGTATGTAGAGGATGGGCAACCTTGTCTTCTTCCTAAAATGTGGAATTGCTTTGAGTTTCTTTACATTTAAGTTAATGTTGAATAAAGCTTGCTGTAAACTACCATTATTACATTAAGGTATAGCCTTTGTGTCTCTAATTTCTCCAGGTCTTTATCATAATGGGTTCTGGGATATTGTCAACGGTGTTTTCTGCCTCTAATGAGATGATCATATGCTTTTCTCTTTCAGCTTGTTTATATGGAGGATTCCATTTATTGATTCACATATGTTGAATCATCCCTGTATCTCCAGGATGAAGATCAGTGTAGATAAACTTTTTGATGTGTTTTTAGATTCATTTGCAAATATTTTATTGCATTTCTCTATCTGTGTTCATAAGTGGCTCAGTCTGTAATTATCTTTCTTTTTGGAGACTTTATGTGGTTTGGATGGCAGGATATCTGTGACGTTATTTTGAAAAAAAAAAGTGCCTGAGGAGGACAATGTTCCTTTTTTTTTTTAATTTTGTGAAACAATTTTTGAATTTTTGAAATTCTAATAGAATCCTATGCTAAAATTCTCTGGCCCTGGCTTCTTTTGAGTTAGCAAAGTTTTAATAACTGTTTTGATTTCACTGGGGGTTATAGGTCTTTTTAAGTTGCTTATCTGATTTTCATTTAACTTTGGGAAGTGATAGACATCAAGAAAATTATGGATTTCTATTTGATTTTTGAGTTGCATAGAGTACAGATTTTTAAGGCGTGTTTATTCTCTGAATTTCCTCATTGCCTGTTGTTATGTCCCTATGATTTTTTCATTGATTCTTTGTCTTTTTTCCTTTTTTGTTTGTTTCTATTTTTATTGATTTCAGCCTTTAGTTTTATTCTTTCTTGCCATCTACTCATTTTGGTTATGATTTTTCTTTTCTCTTTGTTCTAAAGCTTTCAGGTGTGCTGTTAAATTACTAGTATAAGATCTCTTCAATTTTTTAAATGTAGGCATTTAATGCTATGAATTTGCCTCTTAGAATAACTTTCATTGTGTTCTAAAAGTTTTGGTAAGTTATGTTTTCATTTTCTTCAATTCTAGAAAATCTTTGATTTCTCTCTTGACCCATTTTTTTCATTTTTTTATTAAAAATACTTTTTATTTTACATACTGTCCTCAGTTACCACTCTCTCTTCTTCTTCTGCCCCTACCTCTCCCTTCCCATGTCCCATCCACTCCTCAGAGGGGTTGAAGCCTTCCATGGGGAGTCAACAGGGTTTGGCATACCAAGCCCCCTCCCCCATGAAGACTGAGGAAGGTATCTCACCATAGGAAATAGGCTCCAAAAAGTCAGTTCATGCACCTGGGATAGGTGCTGGTCCCACTGCCAGGGCTCCCCTCGACAGATCAAGCCACATAACTGTTTCCTCTCCTTCCTCTAGTCCTATTATTATTAGATTTGGTCTTTTCATAGTCTCCTAAATTTCCTGGATGTTTTGTGTCAAAAGTTTTTTTAGTTTTAACATTTTCTTTGACCATGGTATTCATTCCTCTGTTGTGTGATCAATGCCTGAGGTTCTCTTTTCCATGTCATGTATTCTGTTGGTGAGGCTGACTTTGAAGTTCCTGTTAAAGAACCTAAATTATTTTTAAAGATTTATATGTATGTGATATATAGTATTATATATATATATATATATATATATATAAAATTCTGCCTGCATATATGCCTGCAGGCCAGAAGACAGCACCAGATCTCAATATAGATGGTTGTGAGCCACCATGTGGGTGCTGAGAATTGAACTCAGGATCTCTGGAAGAACAGACAATGCTCTTAACCATTGAGCCATCTCTTCATTATAAAGAACCTAAATTTTTAAGTTCCAGATTTCCCTTAGTTTTCTTTTATTGATGCTATTTCCACTTTCAAGTTTTGAGTTGTTTCTCTTATCTCCTTCTACTTTTTTGGATTTTTCCATACTTAATGGATTTGTAAAGATACTTTTTAAAGACCTCTGTTATATTCACAAAGCATATTTTAAGGTTGTTTTCTTGCTCTCCAGCTATGATGGAATATTCAAGGTCTGCTGGACTAAAGTGGAAAAATATAGTTCTGGTTGTTATCAATTGTTTGTTTACCCTGTGGGCTAGGCATCTGGTATTGGCTCCACAGCTACAGAAAGACCTTGTCTTGAAAAACCATTTTAAAAAGTGTCAAGCCAGGTATAAAGGGAAACAACAGAAAGGAAGTAGGAAACAGTTCATACTCCAAGCTCCCAAGGCCCCAAAGCCAGAACTGTAAAGTAAGCCCAACTGTAAAGTAAGGTAAGGAACAAAGATCACCAACAAACACCTCTTTTCCAGAAAGTGTCAAATATATTGCTCCAGTATGTCAGACTGACTCTGCCAGGCAGCCTAGGCTTGGAGAAGAAATTGATTGCATTTATCTTGGAGTACCTTCTAGTCTTAGGTCCTGAAAATGAGGAGCTCACACAGCAGGAAGACTGGACACATTGGCACCATGAGAGATGGCCACATGAGGAAATTATGGAAACTGCAGGTTCAGATGCCAAATCACTGAGAAACTTAAGCGACAGGAAATGTGTGCTATGAAAGATTTGGTGGTCACAAACTGTGAGAAGTGAGCCCCGGTCACTGCTTGTAGTTCACTTCAAAGAATGGGAAGCTGAGAGCATCATTAGCAGCTTGTTTGGCTTCTGGGCCCTCCTCCCAGCAGCATATGCTTGGCGAGTATAATCAGACAAGGAACTCTGAATTTAGTTTTAGCAGATCTAGATTTTAAGTCTTCTTTCTGTAGTGTGATTTCCTGTTGGTTGGTTCTAAAAGTGTAGTGGGGAGCGGCGGGCTGCGTTCTGCCTGGCTCCCAGCCGACTGGCTAGCTAGTGCCCCAAAATAATTACACGGAAACTATTCTTTTAAACACTGCTTGGCCCATTAGTTTTAGCCTCTTACTGGCTAACTCTCACATCTTGCTTTAACCCATTTCTAATAATATGTGTAGCACCATGAGGTGGCTTACCAGGGAAGATCTTAACCTGCATCTCTGTCGGGTGGGAGAATCATGGCGACTGCCTGACTTGGCTTTCTTTCTCCCAGAATTCCCCAGAATTCCACCCACCTAAGGGCTGGCCTATCAAATGCCAAGCAGTTTCTTTATTAATTAACCAATGAAAGCAACAGATAGCTGACACTCCCACATCATGAAAGCATTAAGACTAGCCAAGTCCCAGTTTCCTCTGGTCTTCCACAGTCCAAAACCTTTGTCTTAGACTTCCCTTACTGAACAAAAATGGGGCCTTTGAAAATGATTCTGCTCGATTCATAAATTAGAACTTGTCATTTTCAGAATTGGCTCCTTTTATATACACAGGGAGGTTTCTTAACTGAACACATCCCTGTTGCTCACAAAACAATGCCCATTTCAGCTCTCAGCCAGCACATAGCATCGAGGGTGAGTTGAGAGGAAAAAAGAAAAGCATTAAATTTAACTTGATCATAAGTATCCCAATAGTAGAGAACACAGGTAAAATGTTTCTCTGATAATTTATATGCTTCCTTTCTTTTAACATATTTTTAATCTATTGCTAGTGTTTTCTCTCTAGGAAAAAAATAGCTATTTTAAAATAGTCTCCAAGAGAACATTTTGTTGTTTTAGGAAGCCCATGTAAATCCAGAAAATGGGGGGAAAATGGAAAAACTTAGACTAAGTAAAGAATTTGAAGAAAGCTGCCTTCTTATTTTTTTGTTTGTTTTCCAGGCAGAAAATCTGCATAAGTAAATAATTGACTGTGTAATTATTAATTAACCAATGAAAGCAACAGATAGATGACACGCCCACATCATGAAAGCATCAAGGACAAAGTAAATTAATTGAATTCCACATGCATAGAAATCCCTTCCCTAACCTTTATTCTTGCTTATTCAACTATGCTTACATCCTTTAAGAAACTGATACAGACAACCATTAGTTCATTTACAAAAGAGGTTCAGTGTAGAATAGCACCTCAAGCCCAGATAATATATTAGAAAAAATGGAACAAAGGACAAGTGACAGGTCAAAATTGATGTGTGGAAATCTACAGCTGAGGAGATGGATACTTTATCTTTCATGTTTGAACCAAGCACAGCAAAGCCTCAAAGAAAGCTGACTAAGTCCTGGGAATGCCTATTACTGAAATTGTTAAATTAATTCATTGAAGACTAATATATTTATTTATCATAAGTTAATATTTTAAAACCTAGGCCTTGAAGATACAAAATACTACTATATATTTGAATTGCCTAAAAATTCTTTGTATGATTCATAGACATAATTTTTGTTTATTTGCTTAATGTCTTTTAGATGTCCATAATTTAAATGACTTGGGAAGTCAAGAGACACACTTGTGGCAAGTTGAAGTCACCAATGGCATTACATCATATGAACAGATGGTTGAAGTAGGTACAATTTTTTTTGTGTATAAGCTAGACCACATTTAAAGTCTAAACATTCAGTAGTGCTCTACTTACTCAAGAACTTAATCCACAGCAGACTATACTAACTCTCCACAATGAGCCTGATAAGATGCAGGTTGGAAAAGAACTTGATTTTATTGTAACTGAGACTAATAGAGCATCTTAGTGTCCATTTTAGAACCAAACTTTGCAGTATATACTTAATTGGAGCCACTGAAACTCTTCCATTAAAAGAAAATTTTACTGATGTATAAGAAATGTCATGTGTGGGAGACCTCTAAATAAAGTTTGGTGAATATGGCAGTCCTTTGGATGATGTCACATTTCTTGCCCAAGACATGACTTAGGTAAGACAGAAAATTTTTGAGTCTCATATATACTAAATAACATTTGGTAGCAAGGCTAAACTCAGTAAAGAATATGAAATACACAAAGAGTAGGAAATCAGACTTCAGAAATATCAGGAAACAGATGCTAATAGTATCATGGGTTATAAGACTGTAACAAATTTTTCTGTCTCAAGGCAGAACTACAGATTCAAGAGAAAATGCATCAAGGGGCAAAACTGTATGAATATAAAGAATGTGCGGAAACACTTTATCAGAATTCAGAGCACACCTTGAATCAAACATCTCAGTCATATGAAAACCCTTTTGGATGGGAGGAGTATAGAAAATCTTTCTATTACCAGTCCACCCTCACTCAACATCAAAGATTTCATATAGGGGAGAAGCTCTATGAGTCTCCACAATGCTGGGAAATTTTCCCCTGGAAGTCCCAAGTCAGTGTACACGAGACATTTCGTGGAGGTGAGAGACGCTATGAGTGTGAAGAATGCAGGAAGTCTTTCCACAGGAAGGCAAACCTTATTCGACATCAGAGAAGAACACATAGCAGAGAGAAGCCCTATGAATGTATAGAATGTGGGAAAACTTTCTACTGTAAGTCAGACGTCACTCGACATCAGAGAAGAACTCATAGTAGAGAGAAACCCTATGAATGTGTAGAATGTAGTAAAACTTTCTACTGTAAGTCATACCTCATTCGACATCAGAGTAGAACTCACAGTAGAGAGAAACCCTATGAATGCACAGAATGTACTAAAACTTTCTACTGTAAGTCAGATCTTACTCGACATCAAACAACTCATAGTGGGGAAAAGCCTTTTGAATGTAACGAGTGCTCTAAAACATTCTACTATAAGTCAGACCTTGCTAATCACCAGAAAACTCACACAGATGATAATCCCTATGAATGTAAAGAATGTAGGAAAACTTTCTGCTCCAAGTCAAGCCTCAATCAACATCATAGGATTCATACAGGTGAAAAGCCCTATGAATGTAATGAATGTAAGAAAAGTTTCAATTCGAAGTCAAACCTCACTGAGCATCAGAGAAGAACTCATACCAGAGAGAAGCCCTATGAATGTAGCGAATGTTGGAAATCCTTCTACTGTAGGTCAGAACTCATTAATCATCAGAGGACTCATACAGTAGAGAGATACTATGAATGTAAAGAGTGTAATAAAAATTTCTACTGTAAGTCAAACCTCAATCAACATCAAAGAACTCACACAGGAGAGAAACCGTATGAATGTAAAGACTGCAACAAAGCTTTTTATTGTAAGTCAAACCTCAATCAACATCAAAGGACTCATACAGGTGAAAAACCTTTTGCATGTACAGACTGTAGTAAAGCTTTCTATTGCAAGTCAAGCCTTGTTAAACATCAAAAAATTCATTCAGGTGAGAAGCCATATGAATGTGAAGAATGCAGGAAAACTTTCTTCCAAAAGTCAGATCTCACTCGACATCAGAGAACACATACCGGTGAAAAACCCTATGAATGTAAAGACTGTAGCAAAACTTTCTATTGTAAGTCAAACCTCAGTCAACATCGGAGAACCCATACACATTCAAAATCTTATGGGTGTAAAGAATGTAGGGAAACATTCTATTCTAAGTCAGAGCTCACTGAACATCAAAAAAGTCATACAGATGAGAAACCCTATGTGATGTTTAATATTGATTGTCAACTTGACAAGATCTGGAATCATCTGGGAGACAGACCCCTAGCCATGCCTGAGAAAGATTGTCTAGATTGAGTTAGCCTCTGGGGATGTCTGATTGATAATCTTGGTTTGATTAATTGAAGTGGGAAGATCCTCCATAAATATGGTGGCATCATTCCCTGGCATGGAGTTATGTACTGCATGAAAGGGGTGGCACCGTTCTGTAGACTGGGGTTCTGAACTACATGAAAAAAGAGAAAGGTAGATCAAGCATGACCATTTGTTCTTTGCTGCTTTCTGTCTGGATGCCATTTGACAAGCCACTTCAAGCTCCTGCCACAGTAACTACCCTACCATGAAGACTTGTACCTTCAAACTAATACAAGAAGTTAGTTCTGAGAAGTGAGGTCATTGCTCTGAAAAACTTGACTATATGGTCCTTAAGCCATTGGCAGTGGTTTTCATGAGGAATGTAGAAGATTTTAGAACGTTGAGCAAATAAAACCTTTGAATGCTATGCTACAGAGGTAAATGGGCCATTCTGATGGACGTTTATAAGGTCAGGAGGCAGAGGGAAGTACTGACTGGAGGCCTGGCTCACAAGTCTTCAGAGGGGAATAAGCACTGCCAAGAACTTAACTAGAGACCATTTGTGTGATCCTTTCCAAGAATCTGGCTTCATTTTACCTGTGCACTGGGAACTTGAGTAAAGGTGAGCTTAAAGGAAATGTGCTGAATTGTTGGGTGAAGAAAATTTCCAAGTAGGAGTGCATTCAGGCTGTGGCATAGCTCCTGGTAACAGCACTTAGAAAAGTTTACAGTGAAAAAACTTCCATTGAGCAGAAGATAAATAAATACAAAAGTAATTAAAACTTGCAGCTTCTCAAGGACTAAGAAATCTAAAGCAAAGCAACAGTTGTAGGCAAGGCAAGTATGAAAAAGGAGGCTGTGAGTGATAAAAGAGAAACACCCTGCTTTGTCCAAAAACAGTAGGAAATGCGTCCCAAGTGCTATGCTGCTTCAGCTTGTGAAAGAAAAGAGCCTGGAGTGAGTATGTCACTGAAGGAATGAATGTTCTACTTTTGAAGACAACATCCTAGGGAAGTGTTTCTGAAGGCTCAACACACTCTAGGTAACAGCTGTGATCCAAGAGGGCACTTCACATTTCTAATGAGCAAGAGCTCTTAGAAGTTTTGTGTATGTGACTCTACACAAAACATTGAGGGGGTCACACTTGCTCCAGAGTTTCAAAAACCAGCTGAAGATAGGCATAGTAGGTCAAGACTGGAGTCTACATGTTCATGGAGGCTCTGAATGCCCACTGCATGAACTTGTGAAGATGAACTCTAAGTTGCCATGGAGACTCTAGTATATAAGTAATGCAAGAACCATGGAGGCCTACACCAAGGAAAACTACAGACAAGGAGTGGGGCCAATGGTTGTATGACATCGGCAACAGAGATGGAAGGATGGGACATCTCAAGTATTTTGGATTCCAGATGATTCTATTACAAGTCTCAGATGTTGGACATGAAGCACCAAGATTTACTGTTTTATCTTCTGAATTTTAGCCCCAATCTTTCTTTTCAAGAATGGGGATGTTTACTCTATGCTTTTATGTATTGGAACCATGTAACTTGCTTTTTGGTATTAAGGGTCATTGCAATTGTTTCAGATGAAACTTGGACTTTGGATATTAAAACTGTGTTGAAACTATTGAAGACTAGAGACTTTTGGTGTTGTACCTAACACATTTTGCATTATGAAATGGCCATTAGCTTATGGGGACAAGAGAGGAAAAGTTATTACTTAATGGTGATAACCATGTTAGGTTTGCAAGGAATAGAGTTGTGATGGCTAATATTGCCAGCTTAACAGGATCTGGAATCTGGTAGATGGACCTCTGGGAATGTCTGGGAGAGATTAATTGGAATGGGAACAGTTACCTTAAATGTTTGCAGTACCATTCAATGGGCTGGAGTCTAGATTGCATGAAAAGGAGAAAGATGGCTGAGAATGATTCTTGGCTGTGGATGCCACTAGACCATCTGCCTCGAGCTCCTGCCACTGTAACCTCCCTGTCTGATGGATTCTACCTTTGAGCCATGAGCCAAAATAAGCCCTTCCTTAATTTTCTGTGTCAGGATATTTTATCAAAGTCACAGGAAAAGTCGATAACACACCCTATGAATGTTTAAACATGTAGGAGTAGGGTTGAAGAGTCGGCTCAGCCATTAAGAGCATTGACTACTCTTCGAGAGTTTGGGTTGCCTGTTCCATCATGGCTCACAGCTGTCTGTAAATCCACTTCCAAAGGCCTCCTTGAGGAATGCACCCATGTAGTAGTGTAGTACTTGCATACATAAAATAAAAAATTTTTTAAAAAACCTGTTGAAAACTTCCTCATGTAAGTCAAACTTTATGACATCCCAGAATTCACATAAGTGAGAATTCATTTTAAAGTAAAGAATGTGGAAACCTTTTTAATCAAAATTCAAATTTCAATAAGCATCAGAGAATACATTCAGTTAAGATACTGGAATGTAAAGTAAACACAATGTGGCTGGGAGACAGAAGCCCCACCCATTTTCCTAGAAGGGCTGTATGCCCCGGAGACTTTAGTCTCACTACCTTGGTGAACACAACATTAGAAAGTTCCAACTAGGCCCATTTTTCCTGTTGAGCATGTTGTACCCCGAATCTCCCTCCCTACCTGTCAGTTTACTGAGTATATACATGGCTGTATCCATTCTTTGTCACTCAGGCGAGGGCTTCCCATCTGGAGATTCAAGCTTGTTCATTGCCCACTTGAGGGCTGTATACCCAGGAAGCTCCAGTCTCTGTGAGCACGTTGTACCTGGGAGACTTCAACCCCTTTCATCTCCCAGGTGAGGGCTGTATTGTGAGAATCTCCAGCTTCACATTGTCCCAGTAATCACAGCATACCCAGCAGCTTCATCCTATCTTGTGGCCCCTTTGAAGGATATATGCATGGGCGACTCCAGCCCAGGAAAGTAAAGCATGCTTGGTGAGCTCCATCCTGTCAACAACGCATCTAAGAAGCTGCAGCCTCACCTATTGCCTTGATAACCAAAGCAGTTCTGAGCGGCTCTTGCCCATCTCATCATGTCAATAAGCACAGGATGCCTGGGAATCTCCAGCCCCATCCAGTTTGTATCTTATACCCAGAAGCCTCTCAAACCCATCCATCACCCAGTCAGGGCTATATGCCTAAGAGACTTCAGACTCATATGCCACCTCTTTAAGCACAGTTTGTACCTGGGAGACTACAAATAAACCTGTGGACCTGGTAAGCACAGGGTGCCTAGGATGTTCTGTCCCTTGGCTCATTTCCTAGGGAGAGGCTTTATGTCTACAAAGCCCGAGTGCTCCCCATCATTTCAATGAGCACAGCAGAGACTGGCTTTACTCATTACCCTGACAAGAATAGCACACCTGAGGCTGGAGAGATGGCTCAGCGGTGAAGAGCACTGACTGCTCTTCCAGAGGTCCTGAGTTCAATTCCCAGCAACCACACGGTGGCTCACAGCTATGTATAATGAGATCTGGTGCCCCCTTCTGGCCTGCAGGCATACATGCAGGCAGAATGTTGTATACATAATAAATAAATCTAAAAAAATAAAATAGAATAGAATAGCACACCTGGAAATGTCCTGTCCAGACCAAACCATCTTGGAGAGGATTGTGTGGCCAGTCATGGTGAACACAGCATGAACATAAGCTTGAGTCCTGTCACCTGCATGAAAACAACACAACACCTGGGGCTCAGAGTAAGAAGGAGTTGACATGAAGAAGAAAAAAAATTCAACCAATGATTGGAGTCCAGACTGAAAGTCCCAATATAAAAGCACAATTTCTACAAAAAGGCAAACTAAAAATTATGAATTTTGCAATAATGATATCTAGTTTAAGTAAATAATTAAAAACTTTAAGTATGTTCAGATAACTCAAAAAAAGCTTGAAAAAAAATAATCCCAAAAGGGATCTTAACAGATTGAAATAATATTGGCACACTATTTATAAAAAGGAATTTAATAAGGAGATAGAAATATTGAAAATATGCTAACTGAAATACTGGAAATTAAAAATATTAAATCTGTGGAAAACATCACCAATAAAACACATCCCAGGGAGGACAGACTGTTTAAGTTTGAAGAAAAAGTATAGAAATTAAAGCAAAGATACTTGGCCGACTCCAAGGAAACAGTGTCTTTCAAACACAGCAGGATTGATGCACATGTGAACTCAGAAACTGTGACAGCACATGAAAGACCTGCACACGCTGAAGCCAGACAGAGTTCCACACTGAGAAGAGGAATTGGACACAGTATTCCGCCCTTAACCAAGAAACTGTTGGTAATTGATACTGACTGGCAAATGGAATATAAATATTCTCCAGTGGAGTGTCACTGGGTAATATCAATGACACTCCAGGACCCCATGTGCAGTAGTTGGCCAACACAAAACAGACTCAATTGTACTTTTGTGAACTTCTTTTTCCATTTGTTTAGATATTTTTGATCTTACATAGGAGCTGAGAGTTGAAAATAGTTCATGACTATTAATAGTTGAATTAATTCCAGTTATATGCCCAGACACAAAATTAAAGAATTTATACTATTAGTGGACCGACAAACATCATGCTAAAAGAGTTAAGGCAGTCACAGAATGAGTCTGTAAGATTTCATGTATTTGAGTTGTCTCAAATAGGCAAGTTCAGGCAGTGGAATTTTTGATTATCAGGAGTTGAGGTAGAGATAAAGGGAAGTTATTAGTGAATATCAAATTTTTATCAGTGATTATTATGTTACAACTCTGGAGGGAAAGGTAACCTGGCTTGCAGAAGTCAGGATGCACCTACAACTCTGTTCTGGTGGGAGATGATTTCCCACAGGAATATAGCAATCCTCCTCCCCTCCACTCTGAGATGTAGCAATTCTGCTCCTGCTCCAGTGAAAGCTTTTCTGCTCCTCTTTGCTAAGGGGTTGGTTGCCCCCCCCCCCCCCCACACACACCTCTTGCGGAAATGTAGCAGTTTGCTCCTGCTTCAGTGAAGGTTGTTACTTATCTGCCCTTCTCAGCTCCAGCAAAAGGTCTTCACCCAAAATTCATTCAAGAGATTTATTGCAAGGGAGGAATGGAGGAGAACAGCTGCCTCTGCCAGGGTGGAAAAAGACAGTTCCCAACTGAACAGGTACATGACTTTTATAGAAGTTCTTAGGGGCAGAGTTTTTCCAGGGTAAAGATTTTTCAGGGTGGGAATTGGACAGATTTCAGTCCCTGAGCTTGGATAAACTCAGAGATTGGCTTGATTTGTGCTGAGTTTGGTCAGGGGCAGACTCTGTTTCAGGGCTAATGTGTGTTTCTTTCTCTAGCTCTGGTTTCAGGATCAATGTGTGTTTTTTTCATCTTTTTACTCTACACTCTCCCTTTTTGTTTATTAATAAACAGCCAAGGGTTGGAAAGGGGGCAACATTATCATTAGACTACTTCTTGTTGAATTGGGGCATTGAGGTTCTTGGGACAATCTTGATCTTCACCATCAGGATGTAACTGGGTGCTAAAGGTTTCTGACTCCATAGCTAGGTGCTGGTAATCCTGGAATAGTAATTGGTTAAAAGTCTAGTTAGAAATCTTTTAGATGTGTTGTTGAAGAAATCTAGACAAGGGGTTTATGAGGCAGGGTACAATTAGTAGGATTAATAAAAAGAAGAGGGATTGCCGGGCGGTGGTGGCGCACGCCTTTAATCCCAGCACTCGGGAGGCAGAGGCAGGCTGATCTCTGTGAGTTCGAGACCAGCCTGGTCTACAAGAGCTAATTCCAGGACAGGCTCCAAAACCACAGAGAAACCCTGTCTCGAAAAACCAAAAAAAAAAAAAAAAAAAGAAGAGGGATTGAGAATTGTAGCATTCAGTTCCATATCTATCAGTGATCCACTGGCTAGAGGTATCTAGCTGTATATGTTCTTGAAGACCCATTTGGAGTTGTTGGATCTTGCCTTTCACTATACCTGATTGGTTAACATAGACACAACATTCTTCCCCAAGAAAGAGATGAGAACCGTCTCCCTCTACTGTTAATAAATCTAACCTGCTCCAACTTCGTGGGGTGGCCAGTGAGTCTATTTGATTTTAAAGGAAAAGAATAGCTTGAGCTACCCATTGGAAATCCTGGATGAATTACAAGGAAACGGGTGGTAAATAGCTAGGGAAGTAGTCAGTCCTACCCTAGTGGCTATGCCTGCAGTTATGCCCGAGGCTGCTACAGAGGGTATGACCTGAATCACTCATTTTTCATGTTGTACTGCTATGAACTTGGTGATGGGAATTGACAAGAGTTTTTCACCCCTAATTTAGGAAAAAGTAACACTTGAGCACAAATCCTAGACCACCGAGCAGGTAAGCAGCAATAAATTTGAGTGCCACAAAGAAAGGAGGTATTGTAAATCTTTGGACATAGGGACTGGGTGATAGCACTAAGGGGAATGTTATTATTGTAGTCAGCAGAAACCAGAGTGCCCACAAGATATGTTCCTGTGGAGTTGGAACTTGGTAGTAGTGACTTGGCTCTGAGCAGTTAACAAGTGGTAAGATGAGAAAATCTGACAATGGGTGAGGCCACAAATGTGAGTTTGACCCAGGAGGGACACACAACCAGCATTCTCCAAAGAAGTCAGACTGGGTGTTATTCAATAGCCAATATGCAGAAGTTAAGGTCTGAAACAAGAGATGGTGTGACAGGGAGATGAGATCAATATCATGAAAAAAAGGTGATATTAATGATGTAATTGCCTTCAAGGAACTTTGAACTATTTCTTCTGTTGTGTCTATACCTAGGGGTCAAGAGAGTGAGATGTGCACCCTCTTTATTTTGATCACACCTGATGGGTGGCTGTATTAATGCTATAGTAAAGCTTTTCAGTGACACTCATTTCCCATCCAAAGTGTCATGGATCCTTAAGATATAAAAGATTCCCTATTCTTCAAAGAATTCAGAGTGTTTTCCTGAATATGCATTATGTCTCCTAAAGGACCAATAAGGACAGCCTCCACAGGTTTCTGGCTAGCATCAACAGTAATCGCTACTTGATCATAAATAAACCAAGCACAGGGGACAAGTATCTTAGAAATTGATTTTGGTATATAGGGATAAGTATCTCTTTTTGGAAAGTGGTCTCCAGACCCTGCTACGTGAGTGATCTGTTTGGACTGCTGGATATAGGTTTCCTGAACCTCAAATCTCCATATAGGGAATTCAGTACTGATGGGGGTGAGTAAGAAGGCGAAGAAGAGGTAGGGCATGACCCAATGGGGTCAAGTTCGATTCTTGTGTAAAGCCTCATTTTTCTGAGACCGGAGGCAGGCTGGTCAATTTTGGTAACTTCTGAAACTTAAGAGGGCAAGGTCCTATTGGGGTCAAAATGTAATGAGGAAGATTATCTTGAGTCGGTGGCATAAAAGAATTGAGATGAGATAAATTAATCCAGTGAGGGAAACCCTTAAACTTAGCAAAAATTGGGGTAGTAAGGATGACCCTGAAGGATTCTATCAATTTTGGAGAAAGAAAAAAGAGGACTGTGGCCTGGAGGAGAACTAAGTCCCTGATGTGGGTAGGGGATCTGGAAGGGGCTAAGGCAAATGGTGAATTTCCAAAGAGTGTGAAGATAGTATAACAGGGGTAAGAAGATGATCAGGGAGCAGTGATGGCTGGGACATGAGACCAGGAGGCATAATCAATCATCCATGCATGAGATCTGAAAGGAATATGATTGTGGGTCTCTTTAGAAGGGCTCTTACTCATAGGACAGCCAACAGTAGATGTTTTATCCAGCCAGCATGGAGTTCTTGGGAGATTTTGATAAGAATATTTTTGAGAGAGCAATTGTTTTGCTTGATCTTGCCTGAAGACTGGGGATGATAGGGGATATGGAAATGCCATGGGATGTTAAGGGCTTTGCTTGAGTTTGAGAGACATGAGAGGTAAATTCAGGGCTGTTGTTTAATTGAAGGGAGGTAGAAACTCTGAGATGGGGGATGACTTTCCTAAAAAACAAATCAGATTCCCTGCCCTGTGGGAAGTCCAAGGTCCTCCCCCCTGGCAGGGAATCTGGCCTGCTCTTCAGACTCAAGAGGGAGGGGGAATGGAATAGGGGGAGGAATAGAGGAGTGGGAAGAGGGGAAGAGGAGTGGGGGGAGGGGGAGCGAAATGGGAGGTGGGGAGGAGGCAGAAATTTTTTTCAACAAATAAATAAATAAGAGAGAGATCAGAAACTGTCTATGATCTTTTATTAGTGGTAGAGAAAGCCTCTACCAATCCTGAGAATGTGTTTACTAGGACCAGAAGGTATCTGAATTGTCTAACTGTGGGCGTGTGGGTGAAGTCAAGTTGTCAGTCTCATTGAGGGAGGGATCCAATGCCCAGAGGTGTCCATTCATCGCTTGGTTTGCTCATTACTTGGTGCCCACCAGGTAGATGGCCTGGTCATTCCATGGCCCAGACACGCTTGCTTTTGCTTAAGTGGTTTTCTGTAGAATCCCCCATCACGGCGGAGTTTGCTCCGTGTGGCAACTTGGAAATCTCCCAGGTGCACATACACATGACAACTACATTCCCCCTGGGGCGATTCCTTGCCATGTGGCTGCTTGTGCAGCTTCTGGTTTTCTGTTCCCTGCCCCTGGATTCTGGGTTTCTTGCTCTGTGTATGGAATTGATTTAATTACCTTTAATTTGTCAAGCAACACACATTTCTCAGTATTTAACGAGTACCAAGGTGGAAACTAAAGCAGCCCAGGACTTGTTCCTGTCACCATTGAATTGCTTCAAGTCACAGCTCTGCAACCATGCCATCTGCTGGACAATAAAGATTGCTGTTTACCAGATTGCATAATCAGGTAATAAGCAAATCATTATGGCAGATTTTGTTACAAATGCAACCTTTAGTACCTTTTTTGCTAATACTATGGATTGTATTATGTGAGGCTTATATGACTATGGAAATACCTCAATTTATTGATTATTAGGTTTCAGTTTTATTCTCCATATTCTATCATTAAGGAAGAATATGGCACTCTTAGGAATGATACAATCTTTATAGACTAATAATGAACAGCTAGTTGACAGGATTAATACCATTGAAAATCACAAGTTATCTGAAAAAGTTAATACTATGAAAAAAATTGAATCCATATCTAAGGGTACTAGGAAGTTATCTGAAAGATTTCATACTGTTGAATTTGACAATTAAAAGTTGTCAAAAGTTATGATAAATTAACAGAAAGGCAATCTACACAATATTCAAGCAAAGTTATCTTTAATGAAGAAAATTCAAATCTTGGAATCACAGGTGCAGACTGAGGACCAGAGACTAAGTCCCTTGATGAAACCACTAGAAATATATACATTCCAAGAGATTTGGGCTTTGCAAAAGACAATAATAAAAAGATTTGAAATGATTGAGGAAATTAATGGAGCTGATAAACAGGGAAAGAAGACACAAGGACAGGATGCAACATCACAACCAGTCACTATCAGAAATGGCTTATCCAGGGTTTTAGCCCCCTACCCTATAATTTACTCTGACAAAACATCAGCCTCTAAAGGCTCAAAAGGATCCAAAGAAGGTAGATAGATACCTATAAAAATGAATGATCTAAAAGAAATTAAGCAATCTTTTGTAACTTATGGCTTGCATTCTGCATTTGTAAAAAAGATGATAAAGACTTTGACTTCTAATATCAGGGCAACCCCTCATGACTTTTTTCAGTTGGTTTCAGCAGTCCTGGATGATGGACCTCTATTGATATTTATAATTTATTTCAGAGAGGAGTCCAAAAATATGGAACAATGGGGAAAAGCAAAAGGCCTTGAGATTTCCCAAGATGAAATTCTTGATGAAGGCCTAAGGTCATAAGTGCTGACCCACAGGTCCAAGCTCTTTATGATGAAGAAATCTTGTCCCTATGCTGAAAAGTGGCCTTAAATGCTTGGGACAGGATTCAAGAACTAATAAAAAGAATTGAATCTTATACCAGGCCCTTGGAGTTCTCCTGTATTTGTTGTAAAAAGAAATCGGGTAAATGAAGACTGGTGACAGATCTAAGAGCTTTCAAATAGGTTATTCAACCTATGGGCCCTCTACACTCTGAAATTCCTCTTCCTTCTCTATTACCAAAAGGATGTTCTATTATAGTTATTGATTTGAAAGATTGTTTTTTCACTATACCGTTACAAGAAAAGGATAGAGAAAAATTTGCCTTCACAGTGCCTACTTATAATAATTCTCAGCCTACTAGGAGATATCAATGGACAGTCCTCCCACAGGGAATGCTCCATAGCTTCACCTTGTGTCAATACTTTGTTTTTTGTTTTTTGTTTGTTTGGTTTTTTTTGTTTTTGTTTTTTTTGTTTTGTTTTGTTTTGTTTTGAGACAGGGCTCCTCTGTGGCTTTGGAGCCTGTCCTGAAACTAGCTCTGTAGATCAGGCTGGTCTCGAACTCACAGAGATCCGCCTGCCTCTGCCTCCAGAGTGCTGGGATTAAAGGTGTGTGCCACCATCGCCCGGCTGTGTCAATACTTTGTAAGTCAGTCATTGGAAATAATATGTAAGCAATTTCCGAAGTCTATAATTTACCATTACATGGATGACATTGTGCTGTCTGACTCAAATACAGATACTTTAGAAAGAATGTTTGAAGAAGAAAAGAAAGTTTAATGGGGATTGCAAATTGCTCCTGAAAAAAAATACAGAGAGGATATTCTGTCATACCTAGGTTATAAAACAGGTTTGCAGAAAATTAGAACACAAAAGGCACAAATTAGAAGAGACTGATTATGAACTCTTAATGACTTTCAAAGAATGTTAGGAGACATTTCCAGTCTATGACCAGCTGTTGGGATAAGACCTGATCTAATAATTTATTTAAATGAAACCTTATATGGTGATAAAGATTTGAATAGTCCCAGAGAATTAACAGTTGAAGCAGAAAAGGAATTGACAATTGTTGAGGAAAAATTACAGGAGGTACATGTGGATAGGGTGAATCCAAATCTTAGTTGTATTCTAGTCATATTGCCTTCCAGAATTCCTCCTACAGGAATTTTTATGCAGAGGTATGATGCTATCTTAGAATGGATCTTTTTAACCACATACATCAATTAAAAAATTAAAAACTTATTTGGAAAAGGTCTCTGAATTAATTATAAAAGGAAAATTGAGACTTCATCAATTAACAGGTATAGACCCAGCAGAAATTATTGTGCCTTTCACTACTGATGAAATAAAAAAGTTATGGGAAGACAATGAACCATAGCAAAGAGCTTGTGCTAATTTTTTGGGAGAAATAAATAGCAACTATCCCAAAAACAATAGTCTTAACCTTATAAAGAGAACTTTTTGGATTCTTCCCCGAATTGTACATGATGCCCCAATAACTGGAGCCTGTACATTTTTCACTGATGCAAATAAATCAGAGAAAGGATGTTACAAATCAGAAAAATTAAGTAAGGTGGAACAAAGCCCTTATAATTCTATCCAGAAAGCAGAATTATATGCTGTTCTCATGGTGCTAAGGGATATTAAAGAAACTTTTAATATAGTTACTGATTCGTAATATGCAGAAGGAGTTATCTTGCATATTGAAACCACTGAATTTACACCAGATGATACAGAATTGACTTCATTGCTTATCCAGGTGCAAGACACAATCATAAATAGGCTTTGTTCTATATACATAGCACACATCCGATCCCATATGTGTCTGCCAGGTCCTCTAGCACAAGGTAATGCAGAAATTGATCAATTATTGATTGGAAGTGTGTTGCAGGCCTCAGAATTTCTTTAAAAAAAACAACACGTAAATAGCAAAGGTTTAAAGAAAGAGTTTTCTATTACATACAAGCTAAGGAGATTATAAAGAGATGCCCCACTTGCTCTTTCTATAACCAAACACTGCTACTGCAGGGACTAGCCTGAAGGATACTCAAAGGAATGGGATCTGGCAGATGGATATGTTCCACTTTGCAGAATTTGGAAAATTAAAATATGTGTACCACACCATTGACACTTATTACGGTTTTTAGTGGGCAGCTGCTTTAAGCTCAGAAAAGGCTGATTCAGTAATCACACATTTATTAGAAGTTATGGCCATCATGGATATACCTGTACAAATAAAGGCAGCATATATCTTTAGGAAAATGAAACAGTTTTTTGCTTATTATAATATTAAGCATGTTACAGATGTAGCACACAATCCTATAGGTCAGGCCATTATAGAAAGATCAAATTGAATTATAAAAGACATGTTAAACAAACATAAAGGGGTGGGAAAACCCCTCAGAAGTGCTTTATTAACCTTGAATTTTCTTAACGCTAATGAGAAAGGGACAACAGCAGCAGAAAGACATTGGATAATGGAAAAGTCTTCTGAATTTAATCAACTGGTTTACTTCAAGGATGTGCTGACCTCACAATGGAAGCCAGGAGATGTGCTGCATTTTGGATGTCAGTTTCAATCTTTCATCGTGAGTCCCAGTGTTCAAACTCAGGTCAGAAGGCTTACCTTGCAAGAACTTTTACCTGATGAGTCTTCTTGCTAGCCCACACAGCAAAGCTTAACAAATACAGGAAAATTATAATGATTTCTATCTTATCACAATGAAATAAAGCTTACTCCAACTCCAGAGGCCCTCTTATGACCTCCATGGGAACCTGCATCAACTGAACATTGGCATAACAAGACTCAGTAAGACTAAACATAAGCCCTCATATCAAGGCTGAATGAGGCAACCCAGTGGGATGCAAAGGGTCCAAAGAGCAGACAAAAGAGTCACACACACACACACACACACACACACACACACACACACTTCCATTGTTACTAGTTTCACAAGAGACCAAGCTAAACAATTACAGCTTACATGCAGAATGCCTAGTGCAGAACCATGCAGGTTCCATGATTGTTGCTTCTGTCTGTCAGCCCCTATAGTCTCTCCTTGATTGATTCTGTGGGCCATGTTCTCCTGGAGTCCTAAAACCATTTGGCTCCTACAATTCTTCCTCTGCTTCTTTCTCAGGTTCCCCAAGCTCTGCCTAATATTTGGGTGTGGTTCTCTATATCTGCTCCCATCAGCTGCCGTAGGAAGCCTCTCTAATGGGCTAGGCCACTGTCTTAGGATTTCTATTGCTGTGAAGAGACACTATGACCACAGCAACTCTCATAAATGAAAACATTTAATTGGCACTGTGCTGTAGGAACTCCTTTAGTCAGTAGTTTTGAAGATCCCAGCCCACCTGGGCGTGGCCTCTTATACTATAAACGCTGACATAAAGTGCACACTCATTCTTCTTCTGGCTGCTGGATTCATTTCCTGTTCTCTGTTCATGCAGAGGACTGCAATCTGTGAGTCCACCCCTCAATAAATAACCCTTTATTATACTCAATTCTTAGCTAGCGTGGGATTTCTTCTTAGCATCCATCTTCATCTGGCACCCAACGTGAGTCCCAACTCCATGCTTACCGGGTGGACTGGCCTAAAAGACCCAAAAGATCTCCACCCCTACCCACCTGGCTTGATTTCACCTACTAAGTGTTTTGTTTTTTTTTTTTTTTCAAAAACCCTGCCAGAGCAGAGCTGTGCGCAGCAACATCGAAATTTCCCAGGCTCACACACACACATCCTTCCCATCACTTTCCTCTAGCATGGTAACTTGTGCCATACTCGTACAGCTTCTGGTTTGTGTTCCCTCCTTGTGACCTCTGGGCCCCTTGATCCAAAAAAACTCTCTCCATGTACAGAATTGATTTAATTACTCTTAAGAAAAGAGCAAAGCATATTTGTCAGAATTTGACCAGGCACCAAAGCAGTGTAGGACTGTTCCTGCTGCAGCTGATTGTCTCACTGCCACGTGGTTGCCATGACACCTGCTGGCCAATAAAGGTCATTACACCTACAACAATTTACTTAAATCTTCTAACAAAGTTAACTATTTGATTAATAAATAAATCAATAAACTTAAAAGTTATATGATGCAGACAATATTACCATCCAGAAATATTACAAGGAGAAGGCCTGCTTGTTCATCCCAGCCGCCGGGCTAGCATAGTCCCGAAATAACTACACAGAAACTGTATTCATTAAATTACTGCTTGGCTCATTAGTTCTAGCTTCTTATTGGTTAACTGTTACATTAATTTAACCCATTTCTTTTAATCTGTATATTGCCACATGGCAGTGGTTCACCAGGAAAGATTCGGCATGTCTGTCTCTGGTGGCTCTATGATGTGTCTCCTCTACTCTGCCTTTTTTCCTCCCAGCATTCAGTTCTGTCTTACCCACCTATCAATTAGGCCAAGGCAGTTTCTTTATTTTAACCAAAGAAAGTAACACATAGGCCAAAGGACCTCATACACCACAGGAATTTAATAACCTTTTTGCTTATACTATGGATGGTATTCTTCAAGGCTTATATGGTTTCCTGATACATCCATTTATTGGACTTTGTGACTTAGTTTCCTTTTTCATATTATCTTGTTAAGAAAATAATTTGATAACAGAGTCATGAAACACGCATGTTGTAGGAATTCCTACCGCCAGTTGTCTTTAAGCTATCTGCCCACTTGGGCATGGCCTCTTATACTATTTATGCCAATATAAAGCACACATCCAGCCTCTTTTCCAGCTACGGGATTCAGTTGCTATTCTCTGTTCCATCAGAAGACATTGATTTGTGAGTCTTCCCCTAAATAAATAGCCCTCTATTATTCTCAATTCTGAGCTAGTGTGGGATTTCTTTTAAGTGTTCATATTCACAGGCACTTTTAGAAGTAATACATTCTTATAGTGAACAGCTAACTGAAAGGATTAGTACTATTGAAAATCAAAAGGCAGCTGAAAAATTAATACATTGAAAAGGATAACATTAATTTGAAAGACAAAATTCAATCCATGTCAAAGAGTACTGAGAAATTGTCTGGAAGAATTCATACTATTGAATTTGACAATCAAAATCTGTTACAAAGTTATGATAGGTTAGCAGATATACTATCTCTCCAGGAAGGTAATCTGCATGCTTTTCAAATAATGACCAAGGATAAAATGTTATCTTTAAAGGAAAAACTTTAGACCTTGGAATCACATGTTCAGAATGAGGACCAGAGGCTATGTCCATGAATGAGATCACTAGAAATATCTATGGACCATGAGATTCAGGCTTTACAAAGACAGTAGTAAAATGATTGAAAAAATTATCAAAGTTGATGAGCAAGGAGAAAAGGTAAAAGGACAGGGTTTAACATTGCCAGTATATGTCAGAGTCAGAGATAGCTTATCTGGGGTTTTAGCTTCCTACCCTGTAATCACCTCTGAAGAAGCATCAAGTTCTAAATGACCAATAGGATCCAAAGAATGTAAATTGATACCTATAGGTATGAACAATCTAAAAGAAATTAAGCAAGTGATAGTATCTTATGGTGTACACTCACCATTGTTCATCATGGTTGTACAAGTTTGCACTCCTACCAGCAATGGAAGGGTGTTCTCCTTGCTCCACATCCTTGTCCTCATGAGTTGTCACTTGTGTTATTGATCTTAGCCATTATGACAAGTGTAACATGAAATCTCAAAGTAGTTCTGATTTGCATTTCCCTGATAGCTATGAATTTAAACAATTTTTAAGTGTTTCTCACCTGTTTGATATTCCTCTGTTGAGAGTTCTCTGTTTAGATCATACCCCAATTTTAAATCAAATTATTTAATTTGTTGGTGTCTAGTTTCCATTTCATATGAAAAAAGAAAAAAACAAAAACTCGGGATAGCTAAAACAATCCAGAACAATAAAAGAACTTCTAGAGGTATCACCATACCTGAATTCAAGTTATACTACAGAGCTATAGTGATGAAAACCTCATGATATTGGCATAAAAGCATATACACTGATAAATGCAATTGAATTAATGCCCCAGATATAAATCCACACACCTACTTTTTTAGTTATCACCCAGACACCTAATTTTTTATTAAAAAAGCCAGAAATGGACAATGGAAAAAAGAAAGCATCTTCAGCAAATGATGCTGGTCTATATGGATGTCTGTTCATATCATAAATTCTGATTACAGTATTGCCTTCCCCAACTCCTCACAATTCCTTCTCAACTCCTCTCCCACCTTAAGAGATCTTCACATCCTTTCTGTCTTTTGTTGGAAAAAAGAACAGATATCTAAGTAAGAAGAAGAAGAAGAAAGTAAAATAAAACAAAACTAATTGAAATAGGACAAAACAAACAAACAGAAGAAAAAGAGCCAAAGGGGGGAAAAAAAACAGGAGAAACACACATAGACATAAAGACAGATATATTCACACACACACACAGGAATCCCTTAAAAGCACAAAACCAGAAGCCATAATATAATATATATAGTTATATTTTGTGTACATATACATACACACAAAGGACCAGTAATGTAAAAATGTGATGATATTACATTATGAGACAAATAACCTCAAAAGATGCCACTGAGTTAATTTTGTGTTGGCTTTTGCTGCTGGGCATGGGACCCTTAAGAGTAGTTGTTTACCCAGTGAGACCCCCTTCGAGAAAACTAACTTTTCATTTGCAAGTGGTTATCAATTAGATATATCTTCTACGTTAGGGGTGAGGGCTTATGTTTATTTCTCTCTTCAGCTTTAAGGACCTTTTCTGGTTTGACACATGCAGGGCCTGTGCATGCAGCCACAGTCTCTGTACATTCGTATGTGCAGCTGTCTTGCTGTGTTTAGAAGGCATTGTCTCATTGGTGTTCCCTCTGGTTATTATACTCTTTCTTCCTCCTAACACACAGAGTTCCCTGAATCTCAAAGAGAGATTTGATAGAGACATTACATTTAGAGCCAAGTGTTCCAAGGTCATCCCATTTAGGACTAAGTGTTCCACGTTCACAGTGTCTAGCTATGAATCTCTGGATTTGTTTCCATCCAAGCTTTTCTGATTATGGTTGAGCAAGGCACTGATCTATGAGTGTAATAGAATATCCTTAGAAGTCATTTTATTGCTACGTTCATTTGCAGAACAGCTGTATAGACACCAAATAGCCTGAGTTGTTTGAGGATTCTCAGGGGGACCCTTTTGTCAATAACTCTATTAGATACAACCTATTCACAGTCTTGGAAGTGTCATTTGGTCACAAGAGATGTCCAGTTTGGGCAGACTCTTCTGTTCTCCTGTTATTTAACAATTTCCTTTAGATAACTTCCTAACTGTTTATGTTTTAAGAAGTCTCTATTCTATTAGGTTTCCATATTAACCACAAATGGCCCTTAGTTTTATCTGTCCCTCTCTGTATTCTTTCCTTTCTGCCTTTTCCTTCCCTCTCCATGTTAGATCCTTGAGTTCTAGTCCCACCCTTCACCCATCCACACCTATCTACACTATTTCCCCTTCATATGGAAATCCATCCCTCCCCAAGTGTCCCCTACTCTATATCTAAGCTCTTCAGTTATACAGAATGAGCTTGGTTATAGATTTAACAGCTAGCTCTCAAATATCAGTAAATACATACCACATTTGTCTTTCTGGGTTACCTCGCTCGTGATGATCATTTCTAGCTCCATCTATTTTCCTGCAGATTTCATTTTCATTTTTAAATGCTAAGTAATAGTCCAGTATGTAAATTGCCACATTTTCTTCATTCATACATCCATTGATGAGCACGTAGATTGTTTCCCATTCCTGCCTATGATGAGTAAAGCAGAAATGAGCATGGTGGAACAAATGTCTCTATAATAAGGTCAAGTAACCTTTGGTATCTACTTAAGAGTGATCTAACTAGATCTCAAGGTAGATCAATTCCCATTTTCCTGAGGAACTGCCACACTAGTTCCCATAGTGCCAAATTCAGTCCCACCAACAATAGCTGACTGCTCCTTTGCTCCACATCCTTTCCAGCATGAGCAGTCACTGGTTTCAGTCATTCTGACAAAGTACTTTTGACTTACATTTCTCTCCTGACTAAAAGTGTTGAACGTATCTTTAAGTGCTTTTCAGACATTTGGATTTTCTCTTTTGAGAATTCTCTGTACTCCATTTTTAATTGGTTTATCTATAGTTTTAAACTGCAGTTTTTTTAGTTCTTTATACATTATGATATTATCCCTCTATCTGATATGGAATTAATAAAAATCTCTTTCTATTTTGTGTTGATACTTTGCCCAAATAATGCTTTCTTTTGTTGTACAAAAGTATTTCAATTTCATGAGGTCCCATTTATTAAATGTTATTCTAAGTGCCTGTACTATTGGTGTTATGTTCAGGGGGTCTTTTCACGTGCCAGTGAGTTCAAGACTATTCACCACTTTCTCTTGTATCAGGTTCAGTTGAATTTTATGCAGAGTGATAAGTACGAATTTATTTATATACTGACAGGCATCCATCCAGTTTGACCAGCACCATTTTTGAAGATGCTTTTTCCAGTGTGCACTTCTGGATTCTTTATTGAAAAAAAATTATGTGTTCATAAATATGAGAACTTATGTCTGGGTCTTCAATTCAGTTCTATTGATGTATATTTTGTGCCAATATAAGCTAATTTTGTTTTGTTTTTATTATAGTTCTGTAGTACAATTTGAAATCAGGGATGATGATAACCCAGCAGCTCTTTTATTGTTCAGGATTGATTTTTGCTATCTATGATTTTCTTTGTTGTTGTTCCCAGATGAAGCTGAAAATTATCCTTTTAATATCTCTGAAGAATTGTGTTGGAATTTTGATTGGTGTTTCACTGAATCTGTTGATTGCTTTTGGTAGTATGTACATTTTTACTATATTTATCTCACAGGCCCATGAGTGTGGGAAATCTTTCCAACTTGGTATCCTCAATTTTTTTCTTCAATGTCTAAAATTTTTTTCATACAGGTCTTTCAATTGCTTAGAGTTACCCCAAGATATTTTGTATTTTTTAGGGTATTTGGAAGCTATTGCTCCATGATTTCTTTCTCAAGCCATTTGTCATTTGTATATAGAAAGGCTATTAATATTTGTGTGTTAATTCCATTCCCTGGAACATTGACAAAGGTGTTTCTCAGCTATAGTAGTTTTATGGTAGAAATTATAGGGATAGATAGGTAGATAGATAGACAGATAAATTATAATGTGTATATTATAATATATATTATAAGATCATCTACAAATGAGGATATTTTAACTCCTTCCCTTCCTGTTTGTACCCCTTTGATCTCCTACAGCTCTTATTGGTCTAAGACTCAAAGAACTATGTTGAGTAGATATGGAGAGATTAGGTGACCTATTCTTGTTCCTGATTTTAGGAAAAATAATTTAGTTTCTCTCAATTTATCTTGGTATTGTCTGGATGTGTATAAACTACCTTTATTTATATTGATGTTTGTTCCTTGTATCCTTAATCTCTCCAAGACTTTTATCATGAAGGAGTTCTGGACATTGTGAAGTCATTCTCTGCAACTAATGAAATCATGTGGTTGTCTTTCAGTTTGTTCTTATGGTGGACTCCATTTATTGAATTATGTATATTGATCCATCTCTGAATCACTGGGATGAGGCCTACTTGATTATGTTAGGTGATATTTTGGTATGTTTTTATACTCTGTTTTAATTATTTTATTGAGAACTTTGCATCCATTTTCATAAGGGGATTGGTCTGTAATTCTTTGTTTGGCCTTCAGGTGGTTTAGGTATCAAAGTGAGTAACTGTGGCCTCATAAAAAGAATTGGACAATATTCATTCTGTCTTTATTTCTGTGGAATTATTTGAGGTGTATTGGCATTAATTCTGGTAGAATTCTGTCCTCAAACCATCTGGCTCTGGAATTTTTTTGATGTTATTGGGAGATTTTAATTGCTGCTTCTATTTCATTAGGGGTTATAGGTCTGTTTAAATTGCTGATCTGATCTTGATTTAATTTTGGTAGGTGATTTATATCGAGATTATTGATTTTGTTTATATTTTTCTATTTGGTGGGGTGCAGATTTTTAAAGTGTGTGCTCAGGGCTGGGAATGTAGCTCAGTGGTGTACTGTTCATCTACCATGTAAAAGTTCTTCGGTTCCAATTGCAGCACCACATAAAACAGAAAAAGAGAGAATATTCAAGTATGTCTTCTTGATTCTCTGGATTTCTTCAGTTTCTGTTGTTATGTGCCCTTTTTCATATCTAATTTTGTTGACTGGATAGTCTCTTCCTGCCTATCTTATTGATTTTCTCAAACTATCAACTCATTGATTTTTTGATTGCTTTTTGTTAGTTTCTATTTCTTTGATTTCATCCAAAAGTTTATTTTTGCCATCTATTATTTTTAGTGTGATTCCTAGTTTTGGTTCTGTAGCTTTTATAGCTGATGTTAAATTACTAGTAAGAGATCTCTCCCATTTGTTTATATAGGCACTTAGTGGTATGAAATTGCCTCTTAGAACTGCCTTCATTATGTTCCATGGGTTTGGATAATTTGATTTTCATCTTCATTTAGTTCTAAAAAGGTTTTAATTTCTTTCTTAATTTCTGTCTTGACAAATTTTCGTTCAGTGGTGAATTCAGTTGGTTCATATTCTATGAATCAGTAAGTTTTTTGTTGTTGTTGATTTCCAGCTCTAATCTGAGGTGGGCATAGTGAACTTAATAAACAAGATACAGTAAAATAAAAAAAGATACAGTAAAATAGCCACACTTGCTGCTATTTATGAACATCTACTACATACTAGGTAGTGTCTTTATAAATTACATAGTTTGCACTTAAACCTTACAAAGCCAAGGTATGTAACTTATTTCTTGTCATGTGGAAATTCTACAAAAGGTAGGTTTAAAATTGAAAAAGCAAAAACTGAATTACTAAGTCCAACATCTGACCATGTAAAATCAAAACTGACAGAGCTGGAAGGATTCATCTGTTGTTTAAAATATCCGCATTTTAAAGAGGAGCTTCAGCTCTGGGACTCAATAATGGAGATCTGTGTGATTCAGAAATGACTCCACTTTTATGAACAAAGGAATGAAACTAGTATCATAGAGTGATCCTGAATTTGCATCTTCTTTTCAGCATCATTCAAAATGGCTGAGATACAGAATCCATCACTGAGGTCAATGGATGCACAGGAAAGGAAATGAGATACATCAATCAGTTGTAAGTGGGCTATAAAAACACATGAAGTACCTCTAACATGATATATGTAATCAGAAGCAATTCCATTGAGTAAAATATTTCAGAAAAGGAAAAAACAGAATGCACATGGTTTGAACCCTGTGGGCTCTGAGAAGTCCGCTGCATTCAGGAATGCGTAAGCTATAGTTACCTGCAGAAGACCTGCACTAGGTTCAGCCAAACAGAATTACAGCATGAAAAGAACTCGTAGCCCTCACTGAGGAGCTATCAAAGTCTCCTGGGGGAAAGAGTCAGTGGACATCACACCTGATAGGTTTACCATGCTCCAGTGGATAGCCCATTAGTATAGGGTAACACAGCTCATATTCAGTGAGTTGTAAAAAGATAAAGAGGAAATGACGTTTAGGGGACCAGAAGGGTGGAAGTGGAACTCAAGGAAGTTAAATGTAGGAAAAGGAAGAAATTAAAATACATTGCAAGTGTGCATGAAATAAAGAATTAATAAGAATGTTTTATAGCTGGGTGTGTTGGCTATGTACTTAATACTCAACTTGATGTTTTGGGCTAGAACAATTCTTCAAAACCTCCCCAGCTCTGGCAGCTGTGCTCCCTATGCACGAGTCTAAGAAGCATCTTAACAACTACCCATTAGGTACAGCACAAACTCCCCACTTATAAAAATCTGCATTTACTCTATGTGACCAAATGTCTCATGAAAGATTGATCCCCTCTAGGACAAATTCTAACCTAAAGCAGGAGAATGAGAGCATTCTCAGTAAACATTGCCCAGTTCTTCACTTGCCCACTCAGAGTACCATTTTCATTTTTGAAGTCTATGAAAACTATTTATTTTGAAAATAAGCCTACAGCATCTAGTATTTCAAGGCACTCTCCAATCCTAGTACTGAATAGATGTGATTCTGCTCAGGTTCCATGAATAAACCAGATTGTGTATATTCAGAATGGTATGGCTCTAGTCCCTGAACCTTATTTCTGCAGATGGAAAATTAGTTCACACTATTATTAAACACACATACATTATATTCTGTATCTTTATTATTGATATGTATCTAAATTAAATGATAGAACATTCTAACTAGCCCATGGAGAATAAATTCTCTAAACAAGGCTCTTATACTTACCAAATTTTTCATAAATCGAGGAATAAATGACAGTCCTGAATGTATACTCCTACTGTAAATCTCCTAAATACCTTGTAAAAACCTTCATGAATCTGAGCATTACAGTAGCTTCTTTCTCATAGCTTATTAATGATGTTTCTCTCCCTTGATGAAGACAGATAAGCACCCTCCAAGTCTACAAAGATGTGTGCCATCCACACTTCAAGTCTTGAGAATTCAAGTTAGGAAAGACAATTGAAAGTGATGGTTAGGCAAACATGCTAAGGAAACTTGCTTTCTGAAAGGCAGATTTGTGAAGGAGTAAGTGATAAGCACTGGGTTTGCCTCTTTCTTACTATGTCTCACGGTAATAAAACATGACAGGAAAATTTCTTTTCTGCTCAGACCATTGTTCCCCAGGGAAATCAGTTAGCGCCATAGAGCTTGGAATTGTGCCTAATGAGCATACAGGGAGCAACAAAGGCATCACCCCTTGTAGGAGATAATTCTCAGATGGACAGCTTAAACTATTCCTATTTGCAGTCCATCTATGGATTAGGAACAACTGCTTCCTTCACTATCAAAGTCTTTTCTGTAGCAGAGTTGCAAAAAGCCATCAGGGAAGAATCAAGACCTCTATATCGGGAGCTTCACAGCTCGACCCATCCTGTCGAGTCTGAGTAAGTACATCAGCAGTGATGTATGACGAATGGAAGATCATAAAATGTACCCGATGCCCCCAAGAGGCCAGCCACCCTAGTGTTGGGTTGAGGGGTTAGAAATTTGTTTTATCATGCTTTGTTTTGCTTACTTCAACAAGAAGCTTATTTCATGTATTAAGCAACAGAAGCATCCTTTAGACTCTAATGCATGCATAATTTTTGAAAATGGGATGGTAATGGGGGAAATGATTGCATCAGACTGAATAAAGAGAGATGTAGCACAAAGTATTTCATCTAGAATTATGATAGAACACATAAAAGGCTTTTGCAGTTGTGGAGGAGGACCTGTGACACTAGGCGTGGATGTGTATGCAGTGAAGTTAAGAGGGTTCTTAGAGCGTTTTGGAAACATGCGTCTTGGTTTATCCCATTGCCATATTTGATACAAACATCAGACTGTTGATTGCTTGATTAAACACAGATGTCTCTGAGACACACAGTGCCCAGTGTCTTCTGTGACACTGAAAATTCAGTGTCACATGCTGTGTGATAGGTAAGAGGGACAATAGAGAGACAATACAAGGACTTTATGCTTTGATTCCTCCCTTCCACTGGTACTAGGTAGGGGATTGTTAGCATCCTTTCCCACATTTAAAATGTTCTGGTTTTTTGTTTTTCACAAGTTCTCTGTAGACACTAACTAAATATTTGTGTCTTTTCATTCTTTCAACAAATTGAGAGGTGGAGGGGTTTGTTTTGTTGTTTGTTGTTCTCTCTCAGTGTTTGAAGAGTCCCACCTAGTTTTTTTGTATGCATAAATATGTATGGGTATAAGGCAGATATATGAAATGTTCTAAATCTTGAGTAATGTACTCTGCCAGGAATTCATTGCAACACTCGTCACCCTGATACTTCTTATCCTGGGGAGATCTACTATGTTATCAGTAGTAACAGCTTTTTATGCCTTTAGTAGATTTTTTTTTCATGTCTGTTTTTCTTTAAAACTAGTTTTGCCTTTTGTGGCTGATTCAGTCTCTCTATAGCAATCATCTCTTGCCACTTTATACAACAAAGTCTTTTCTTTTGAGCAGACCAAATGAAGCTATATTACAGAAACGTGAGAAAGAACTCCTGAGCTCAAGAGGAGTTCCCAAGAAGGCATTTTCACAACACAGTCTTTTGCACTCAACTAAAATTCATTTACATATTTTCATCAGAATTTTTTTTAGCATGTACGGGAAAGGTGAAACAATTTGTGTGATGCTGAAATATTAAGATTTTCCAGGTACAGTGGATTCTTCAACTCTGTGCTGCCTTTTTTGCTTCTGAGGTAAACAGCTCTATTGGAACATTAAATTCTGTCTATGTGTAATGTGTGCACTAGGATAAGGTGAGACATATTGCAGACCCTTGCAGTCCCATCATTGTGAGCCATGCTACAGACACAGCATCACCTCCTAGTTCCCTGGTATTACTTATTTATTTTACAGTGTCCTTCCTTTTTCTTAAGTGTGTGTGTGTGTGTGTGCGCGCACATGCCATGGTTCATGTGTGGATGTCAGGGAACAACTGGTAGGAGTCAGTTCTTTTCTTCCATTATGTTGATCTCAGGAGGGAACTCAGTTCATCAAGTATGGTGGCACCATTACCTGCTGAGCCATTTTGCTGACCTTTGTTGTTATTTTATATGACAGAAATCCTGGCCAAGGCTAATCCACATAGCAGAATTTAAAGTGCATATTGCTATGCTTCGCACAGGCAATGTGTGCATTTACAGGTATATGTAAGTTATTCTGCTTATATAACTGAAAGGTGACATCCATCCAAATAAGGCCCTCATTTCCTCCTCTCCACTTATGCCACCTTTCTATTCATAACTTTATGAGATTGACTGATGTAACTATCTCATGCACATGGGTGGGATTGTGCAACATTTTAATTACACAGGCATCCTGAGATCCAAGTGGATCATGGCTCCACCGTATTGTTTAACCCCCAAGCAGCTGCATTAAAGGGGCCATGATTTGGGTGTGCAAGGTCTGAAAAAGAAAGTAAAACACAGGTTTTCTTATTTTTTTAATGCTCAGATTTATTTATTTTATGTGTGAGTGTTTTACCTGCTTGTACGTATGTGCCCCATATGTGTTCCACAGAGGTCAGAGGAAGGGTTCCTATCCCTGGAATTGGTGTTCCAGATGTAAGCCACAATGTGGGTGATGGAAGCCAAACCTGGGTGTACTACTAGAGCCTGTGCACTTCCTACTGAGCCATCAGTGCAGCTGCAGCCAAGTATTCTTAACAACTATTTTGGAGAAGGAAGGTGACTAATTGGGTGTGGGAGGAGGAACATAGGACAGTACACTTGGATGTAATCAGAGTGAATAAATACTTGAATGAAAATATCATTAAGAAACCCATCACACACACACACACATGTACACACATACACACACATCCTGATAAGCTACACAAATAACCTGTAGTCCTGACTATAGACAAGTGAATCCAATAATACATTAGGAGCATTACTTTGTCTAAGTATCTTCATGTTTCTAGTAATGATGAGATCTCATTATGCAGTAATCCCTGTGAATTCTACAGCCATTGTGACTGTTTTCTTTCTTATGTTTTGCCCGTGGGGACTTTATTCTTCACATGTATTTATTATATTGTGGTTTTTGTATTTTGGTATTAGTGTGCATGCCATAGCAGTCTTATTATTTCTGTCTTTTCCAGCAGTCACAGCACATGAAACAGCAAAATGATACTCAAAATTCACAGTTTCTTCTCCTGGGCCTTTCAGAAGACCCAGAACTGCGGCCCCTTTTATTTAGGCTCCTCTTCTCCATGTACCTTGTGACCATTTTGGGGAATCTTCTCATCATCCTGGCCACGATCTCAGACGTCTGCCTGCATACAGCCATGTACTTCTTCCTCTCCAACCTGTCCTTTGTGGACATTTGCCTAACTTCCACTACCATCCCAAAGATGCTGGTGAATGTTTATGCACACCACGAGGCCATAACATATGAAGGATGCATCATGCAAATTTACTTCTTTTCATTATTTGTAGGGCTAGATAACTTCCTCCTGGCTGTAATGGCTTATGACCGCTTTGTGGCCATCTGTCACCCCCTGCGCTACACAAGCATTATGACACCTCAGCTCTGTGTGTCGCTAGTTCTGGTGTCTTGGATCACAAGCTCCCTGAATTCTTCATTACAAAGCTCCCTGGTGCTGCAGCTCTCATTCTGTGCTGATGTGCAAATTCCACATTTTTTCTGTGAACTTAGTATGCTGGTTCACCTTGCCTGTTCTGACACCTTTTTAAATGATATGGTAATGAATGCTTTAGCTGCACTCCTGGGTGGTGGTTGTCTCGCTGGCATCCTTTACTCTTATGGCAAGATAGTGTCCTCCATATGTGCAATCTCCTCAGCACAGGGGAAGTTCAAAGCATTTTCCACCTGTGCATCTCACCTTTCTGTTGTCTCCTTATTCTATTGTACCCTTCTAGGAGTGTACCTCAGTTCTGCTGTGACCCAAAACTCACACTCCACTGCAATAGCCTCATTGATGTATACTGTAGTCACCCCCATGCTGAACCCCTTCATCTATAGTCTGAGGAACAATGACATCAAGAGAGCTCTGAAGAACTTTGTGAGAAAAAAACTAGAAAAGTGATTACTGTCTTGGGTCTTATGTTTTGAAACAAGAAATTCCAGTTTAAGAGCTGAACATTCTGAAATCTCTTATTCTCTTTCTCTTGAACATGTATACCAACCACACTCCCAAAGCTAAGGGATCATTTTGGAAGAAAGGATAAAAGTATAAGAGCCTGAGGCAGTGGATGACTACAAGGGAACATTGTCTTCTGGACCCAACAAGACATCTGCATATATGAACTCACAGAAGTTGCAAAATTACACATAAAATCTGTACAAATCCAAGTCAGATTAAACCTAAGCAAAGAGAGGGGAGGTGGCACACAATTCCACCACAAGTGGTGTAGTTATTTTTAGTTGCTTGGAGAAGGAGAGACAGTTTTTGCTAAAAGTGTATACTCCTGTAAGTTGATCACTCTCCAGTGGAAGGCCACACATGCAAAAGTATTTAGGCAGCACAAATTAGTCTCAAAGGGTTTAAAAATAAAAGGACACAAATTTGTATAGATATGGAATGGGGAATTTGATCTGTAAAGAACTGAAGAAGGGGCCTCATATGACCAAAACATGTAAAACTCCCAGAGAATTAATAGAAGAGAAGTTTCATTTTGGGGTAAGATGACAGAAGTAGGGATTGTTGTTTGTATGTGTTTACTGTAGTTTTCATTTATTTGATTTCAATTTTTCTGTGAAGTAGGTAATTCATCTGTAAGCATGCTGCTTCTCCCAGCACCTAATTTTCTCTTCTACAACTTTCACACTTTCTCAATGTTGTTTTCAGTCTGAAAAAATGTTAATGCTTTTATTACTTTATAAATAATACAAGTCAAAGTTTCCACTTCCTCCCCTCCTCCCCCACTTTCCTCTCCCTCCCCCCACACCTTCCAGTCCTAAGAGAGGGCAAAGTACCCTGCCCTGTGGGAAGTCCAAGGCCCTTTCCCCTACATCACATCCAGGCTTAGGAAGGTAAGGCCTTTCCCTCTACATCCAAGCTTAGGAAGGCATACATCCAAATAGAACAGGATCCCAAAAAGCCAGTACATGCAGTAGAGACAAATCTCAGTGTAATTATCATTGGCCCCTCGGTCTGCCCCAATTGTCAGCCACATTCAGAGGGTCCAGTTTGATCCCATACTCATTCAGTCCCAGTCCAGCTGACTTTGGTGAGCTCCCATTAGCTCAGGCACACTGTCTCAGGGGGTGGACCAATCCTTCATGATCCTAACTTCCTTGCTCATATTCTCCCTCTTTCTGCTCTTCAACTGGACCTTGGGAACTCAGTCCAGTGCTCTAATGTGGGTCACTGTCCCTAATTAACATGAAAGATATATTATGGTATTTTCAAAACAAAGTATGCTTTAGTAGATTTTCCTTCCCCATCTCTGCCACACACTGTCACCTCTAATAGACTGTGTAACATCCCTCAATCTTTTTCTCTTTCATGTTGCACATGTCCTTTAACATATCCCCATCTTTCCTCACAATCTGACTTTACCATCTCTGGATCTCCTTTCATTGATGAATAATTTGCATTAATGCCATGGAAAAGAAAGTTATTTTTCTTGTGATATTACTAAAACATAGTCTGTGCTGTGCTTCTCCTCTGTGCTCCTTCCACTGAGGGTGCACTCACATCTGACAATGAAGGTCATTTGCATAGATGATGACAGCTATGATTGTGCAAGCCCTTCTTGCCTTCTTACATCTTTTCCTGACTCTGCATCTTGCAGACTTCTGTGCTTTGTATCTCAGTAAGGAATTTTCTTAGCTTCATGGAGATTTTGCTCTCTTTTTCATTATAGCTATTAGGAGAAGCTTATGATCAAATGTATGTCATGAGAAAAACAAATTTTTAATAAGTTAATTGCTTTGGCCTCAGAATGGCAGTGGACCTGATACGTGATGATTTAAACACATGCATCATAAATTCAATCTCGGTAAAAACATTTCTTTGTTATACAATAAATATAGTCATTGAAATATAAAAGATCTGCCATATTAAATAACTATTCTTTGAATACTAATTGATACATTCAAAAAGGATTTATCTGTGTCTATGCGAGTCTGTGTTTGGGCTTGTGTACATGACTGCATGAGCCAAAGACCCGAAGATGGTTTCAGATTTCCTGGAGCTGGAGTTATGAGAAGTTGTGAGCTTCCTGAATTCAGTAGTAGACACAAAACTCAGGTCCTCTGAAAGAGCAACAAGTATCCTAAACCACTGAGTCATCTCTCAGCCCCTGAATGACATGTTTATATTATGCTAGTAGTAGTAGTAGTAGTAGTAGTAGTAGTAGTAGTAGTAGTAGTAGTAGTAGTAAAGTTAATATTTTGGTATTGCTCTGGAACTCCCATTTTCCCCAGATACCCAAGTGATCTTAAGTTCTAAGTAAAATGTAAAATTTCTCACCATTCTGAATTTTGCAATTTTCAGTAGAATGAAAAATATCAGTGTTATTTATTATGTGTCTTCTTTAGGCTTCTATCTTCATGGCAAAAATATAATCTGTAAGAGAGCCTAATTTCCTGTCCAGTCATATAATTTTGGTTCACTAGCTTTTCTACACAAATATGAAAATTCTTTATTATAACAATAATCTCCATTTAGCAATGTCCAAATATAGTATGTTGGGATAGTTACAAAATAAATGCTGAATATTGTCTTTTGATTTCTGGGAAAACACCAAAGCAGCAAATTACACAGTTGTCCTCATGGCCATTGGTTATTATAATGGCTTGCATTTGCTGAAGAAGAAGAATTGCTAAAAACAAATATTTTATTAAGTGTCATTGTTTTCAATGAGACAATATGATAGGAGCTATTCTAAGCTAAGTTGATTCTGGCAATTTGGTCAGTAATGTTCATCTTGGGAGTTTCCTTTCATCTTTCCTGGGCTTCTAATTTTTGGAGGTGTATCTGAGCCATTAGATGATTTAGGACAGTTTGGCTATAAAAACTTCCCCTCCATCACAAATCATTTTATTTTTATTTTTTATAATTGTAAAAGATGTTTTTCCAAGTAGCTGAGGCAGTATTCAAACATTGCACAGCAGAAATACTAAATGAGACCCTTAAGACCCACTGTCAGTGCCACTATATTCTATTATCAAAGGGATTATTAAGAAGATATCAATGGCTTTATCAAGCACTGAACACACAGCATGTTGAAATACCAAGATGCCAAGCAAGATGTGTCTTCTAGTACAATAGTCCCAAGGATGTTCATGGTGGTAACCAATCAACTACCTTGATTGAATTTAATCGGTCCATAAGAAGTAATTAATGTATGATGCTGTAAAAATGTTCAAAAAGTATTGCTAGAGAAAATATAGACCCTAGCATAAAATATATTGATTTTATTTTCCCTTTATTTTTTATTATTGAAAATAGATTTTTTGACTCATATACTATATGCTGATTATGATTTTCTCTTCCCATGTTTCTCCTACTTTCTCACCACATCCTCTCCTATCTGGACCCACTGCCTTTCTGTATCTCATTATGAAACAAATAGCTTTCTAAGATATAATAATAAAATACAAAAAAAATACAAGAAAGACTCAATTCCACTGGGCAAACACTCCCTCCAACCACAGACCTCACCTGCCAAAAGACCACGAAGGGTTCTGATAGGCAGTCCATCCTTAGACCTTCCCCACTTTCTAGCTTCCAACAATCATTGTTCTCAGTTGTCCCTGTCCTGTTTGTCATGTTATCCTAGCTCCCAACTCCAGCAGATGCCCCCTGCCCAAACACAGGCCACAGTAACCAGACAATTAGGTAGGCCACCTACCTGCAGACCTCTACTTTCTGTGCCCCTCAACACTATCTCCACTCTGCCTCCAATTCAGGCAGACTCCCTGCTAGATCAGAGGTCACATAGGCCACCAGAACTCCTACCCCAACCTCAGACGGGGAACCACTGCTCAACAAGAGACCATGAAGTCTACCATTCTACCAGAAGTCCAACCCTTAAATCAAGTAGAGACCACTTGCTCAACAACAGACCACACGGGTTAAAAGATCAGAGTGGAAACAGAAACCAAAGAACAAATTACTCATCTAAAAAAGAAACCCAGAAATCATCACTTAGTTCTGTAATCATTTCAAACCGAGGTGATTAGATGCCAATGTAAGAACACAACAACAGTTAGGGCAATGTATCTCCACAGAGCTCATCTAACCTACTATAGCAAGCCTTGAATATTCTAACATAGCTGAAGTACAAGAAAAGACCTAAAACCAACTTTATTAGCATGATAGAGGCCCTTAAAGAAGAAATAAATAAATCCCTTAAATAAATCAAGGAAATGATAATCAAAAATCCGAGGAAATGTATAAACATCTTAAAGAAAGCCAAGAAAAAACAGCAAATTGAAGGTAATTAATAAAAGTGTTCAAGACCTTAAAATGGAAATAGAAGTTATAAAGAAAACAAACTCAGGAAATTCTGGAAATGGAAAATTTAGGTAAGTGAATAGGAACTACAGTCACAAGCATCACCAAGAGAATATAAGAAATAGATGAAAGAATCTCAGGCAGTGAATCTGAGGAATGTGTGTTTCTTTTCCTTTCCTTTTAAAATCTTTCATTAAATTTGTTCTTTCATCATGTCACATGCTTCTAAAGTACATTCTGATTATAATAACCCCTCTATTCTCTTGACACTCACTCTCATTCCTACTAATTCCCCCTCCTCACACTTTTTAACCCTTTTTACTTATATTTACCTTTCATTTTCTTTTTTTCTTTATTGAGGCCTATTGAATCTAAGTGGGACCATGAATTTTGAGCTGTCCATGTAGTCTATGGGGCCAATGAGTTTTACTACTCCAGAATTCATCAGCAAATAATTTTGTAAAGAAAAACAGGACCTCAGGATCCCTTCTATGATCTGTGACCAACTTGAAAATCTGTCTTCTGTAGAGCTAGTATATATATAGCTAGAGCTGTTATTGAGTCATGTTGAAGACAGAACTTTACAGTGCTTCTCCCTATATTTCCTGCCTTACCATCTTTTAGTTCTAATGAAGCTAAAAGCTTTTTAGTTTCTAACCGATGCTAACTCAGAATTCAGTAGCCAAGGATGACCATGAACACTGATTGTAATGGTTGTTCTGTCTCTTTAAGAGACAAGCCACACCCACTTCCTCCCCTATCCACTGAGGCAGGCAGGTTTTCCTTCCTATTTGCAGCCTTAGTTTCTCTCTCTTTTCTGTTTCCCTCTAGGAGAAGCAACTTCCATCTCTCCTCTCTCTCTCTCTCTCTCTCTCTCTCTCTCTCTCTCTCTCTCTCTCTCTCTGCTATTCTTTCTTCTCCCCCTTCCCTTCCATACTTCCATAACCCACTTAATAAATATCCAACCTCACTCTGCATGGCATGCCTATCTATGTCTCTGTCTCTGGCCCTCCTACCACGTGTGTCCCTGCTGGGGACCAGCTTTGGGGGACTGGCAGCCATCTCTGCCTGGAACTGGCTGCTCTCAGGGCCCACTGCCTGCCACCACATGGCCCACTACCACTGCTTGGGGACCGACAGCATTTCTGCTGCCTGCTGCCACTGGGGATCCGCAGCATTTTTTATTTTTCAATTACACCGATTTTTCTGCTTTTACCTCATAAGTGCTGGAATGGGGTTGTGGGCATGCTCTGTCATGTGTAGTTTTTATTGTTGTTACTGCTATTGTTTGATTTTGTATTTCTTTTGCTTAGGCTGACAAATTTAAACACTAGATTTAAATTTTGAGCATTTGGTTTATAAAGTTAAATGACACCAAAAACAATTAAGCTGTTTTAGAAAAATGTGACAAGTTTTCAAGCAAACAATTTTCCCCTGCCCCAAATACCTGCACCTGTTTGAACAACTTATCAATTATGCATAAAACAAAACCTTACTAATATTTTCATAATTTTATGACTCATTGATTTAGCAATCTAATCACTTTAAATTTGTGTAGGGCATCATACATCATTATTCTCTAGCCAATAATTTTAAATGAAACAATTAAATAGTGTACTTTGTAGAACAAGAATACTGAAAGTTAGTCATACTTAGCAAAGCTTAGGCTACATTTTCTAATGGAAGAAAGCAAAAAAATAGGTAATACACAGTCATTAGAGAATTGGAATTAACTTGAGGTGGTATGTTATTTTTTCAATAAACTAGAGGATTTATACCAATGTATAAATGGAACTGACTATAATTTATAGCCATAGAGAAGCAAAATACAGAGCTGCTGCCATGGTCAAGTATACAAAACCACTTGTTGCAAATATCACTGACCTGAGAACTCAGGTGAATCCTTTGGCAGAAGGGGAGAGCTGATCACAGAAAGTTATCCCCTGACCTTCATATACAGACTATGATGCATGTGTGTACACAGAAAAGTAAATAATTGAACAAATGCAATTTAAATTGCTTATTTTTAATGCATGTTTCCGTGTGTGTGTGTGTGTGTGTGTGTGTGTGTGTGTGTAGTGCCCACAGAAGGAGAACAGGGTATTGGATCCCCTGGAACTATGACTACAGATGGCTGTATTGTGACTGGATGCTGAAAATAGAACACAGATATTCTGGAAGAGCAGTACTCAACCACTGAGCCATCTGTCCAGCCCAAATAATTGTATTTTCTAAGGCAAGAGAGATGTTATTGTACAGATGAGAGTTGGTTCTACATGAAGACCCATAGCTGAATGTAAACTTAAGAGAATATAGCAGAGCACAGGGGGGTATCCCTTATACCTAACATTTATATTTTATATTGTTTATATTTTATCAGTCTATTTGATTTTAGCTTGGTTTTATACACATCTAATGCTGAGGAGCTGAGTTCAAACAGAAGTCAGCTTTCTGTTATTTTGCTATTTGTTTGGATACCAGGTGACAGTGTTCACAAATACTATATTATATAAGTCAATTTCATAAAATTGGATTCCATTGTAAACACTGTGTGAATGATTTCTTTACAGGGGATCAGGAAACATTGATCTGGTAAGTCATCAAAAGACTGAAAATGAGCAGGTTCTCAAGAATCAACGAAGTGCCTAAGAATGATGATGCTCTTCAGTCACAGTATATTTGGTGTCATGACTCAGTTTAGATCAAAAGGATACATTTCAAGTACATCAACAGTAGAAGCCATATTTGCAGATAACACAGACATTTTCAAGCAACAACAAAAAAGTAATTCAATGAAGCAACATGAAATGCTTCAACCACAGAGGTTATGCTTAGTAAGTGGTCTCCTGTACCCATGCATTGAAGGCTACTTCCCACTTCCTCCTCTTTCAAGTTCAGTGTGGTTGGATTTATATTGAAGTCTTTAATCCACTTGGAATTGAGTTTTGTGCATGGTGATATATATGGACCTATTTTCATTCTTCTACAGGTTGACATCCAGTTATGCCAGCACCATTTGTTAAAGATGCTTTCTTTTTTCTATTGTATAATTTTAGCTTCTTTGTCAAAAATCAGGTGTTTATAGGTCTGTGGATTAATATCCAGGTCTTCAATTTGATTTCATTGGTCAATGTCTCTGTTTTTATGCTAATACCAAGCTGTTGAATAAATGGGACCTCCTAAAACTGAGAAGCTTCTGTAAAGTAAAGGACACTGTCACTAAGACAAAAAGGCAACTTATTGAGTGGGAGATCTTCATCAATCCCATATCAGAAAAGGAATGACCTCCAAAACATATAATGATCTCAAAAAATTAAACATTAAAATTTTAAATAACCCAATTAAAAAATAGGGTACTGAACTAAACAGAGAATTTTCAACAGAAGAATTTCAAATGGTCAAAAGATACTTAAGGACATGTTCAACTTCCTTAGCTATCAAGAAAATGCAAATCAAAACAACTTTAAGGTACCACCTTACACTTGTCAGAATGGCGAAAATCAAAAACACCAATGATAGCTTATGTTGGAGAGGCTATGGAGTAAGGAGAACACTCATCCATTGCTGGTGGGAATGCAATCTTGTGCTAACACTTTGGAAATCAGTGTGGCAGTCTCTCAGAACATCGGGAATCAACCTACCTCAGGATCCAGCAATACTACTCTTGGTAACATACCCAAAAGATGCTCAATCATACCATAAAAGCATTTGTTCAACTATGTTCATAGCAGCACTATTTATAATAGTCAGAACCTGGCAACAACCTAGATGCTCCTCAATGGAAGAATGGATAAAGAAAGTGTAGCATATCTATACATTAGAGTACTACTCAGTGGTAAAAAAACAATGACATCTTGAAGTTTGCATGCAAATGGGTGGAATTAGAAAACACTATCCTGAGTGAGATACCCCAGACCCAAAAATCTGAATATGGTATATACTCACCCATTAGTGGATACTAGCCATAAAGGACATTGGGCCTATAGTTCATGATCCTAGAGAAGCTAAGTAATAAGATAAACCCAAAGAAAAACATATATAGATCCACCTAGAAACTGGAAGCAGACAAGATCGCCTGACAAAATTTGGGAGCATGGGGGCAGGGAGTAGACGGAAGGAAAATAGGGAAAGGGGGGAGTAGGGGAAGGTTGGGGAGAGCTTGAGGGAATCAGGAAGGACAGAGATGAGAGCAAGGAAAGAGATATCTTGATTGAGGGAGCCATTTTGGGGTTAGCAAGAAAACGGGCTCTAGAAAAATTCCCAGGAATCCACAAGGATGACCCCAGCTAAAACCCTAAGCAACAGAGGAGAGGGTACCTGAACTGGCTTGCCCTATAGTCAGACTGATGATTATCTTAAATATCACTGTAGAACCTTTATCTAACTACAGATGGAAACAGAGACAGAGAACCACATCGAAGCACTGGACTGAGTTCCCAAGGTCCAGTTGAAGAGCATAAGAAGGAAGAGTATGAGCAAGGAAGTCAGGATCACGAGGAGTTCACCCACTGTGCCTGAACTAATGGGAGCTCAATTCCAACTGGACTGGGATCAAACTGGACCTTCTGAATGTGGTTGACAGTTGGGGCAGACTGAGGACCCAATGACAATGGCACTAGGATTTGTCTCTACTGCATGTACTGGCTTTTTGGGATCCTATTCTCATTGGATGTATACCTTGCTCAGCCTGGATGTAGTGAGGAGAGCCTTGGACTTCCTACAGGGCAGGGTGCCTTGCCCTCTCTTAAGATTGGAGCGGGTGGGGGGAAAGATGTGTGAAGGGAGTGGGAGGGAAGGGGGAGGTGGGGAGGAAGTGGGAATTTGGATTGGTATTTTTTAAAGTAATAAAATAAAAAAAGAATGTGGTCTCTAAGTTACAACCCACATCTTCTTTAATATAGTGTTCTGCAGCCGACCTCAGCTGATAATTTGTTTAGAAATCCAAACCAAGAAAGTTCAAAAAAGTTCATAATCAAATATAACCATAAATCTCACTTATTTATAAAAATAAGCCTTTTGTACCTATTTTCCTTACATTATTGTGTGTCTTGTCATTGAAGTACTAGCAACATAAATAATTTTTTAAGAACATGTTTTATTTTTTCTGATTTTTCAGAAAAATTAATAAGCATTGTCTCCTAATAGCATAGTACAAGACAGGTCATAACTTTATTCCTTGCATTAAATGTGATATTTTACCTAGATAAATTCATAAGAATATATTTTATTAAGACATTGTATAAATGTTATGTACAGTTTTGAAAACAAAACTTGTTGACACCAGTACTGTGTTTTAAATATTGTTGGCCCTCTACTTAGTCAGTTAATATAATTTGATGAATTATATATAACCACCATTCATCACAATATAATTTTGATAACCTTACCTTTGTTCACACAAATGATATTCTCTGGACCATCTTTAAAAAAAATAAATGCTTCAACCAATACTGAAACCCAGTGAACACAATCTACTATTTTCACTGTTCCAAGAGTAGAAACACAACATGAAAAAGAAGTATTTTCCATAATAAAAGTCATTTAATTATGTAAATGTGTTTGCTTTGTCATATTAAAATCACCCGTGACTTTAAGGCCATATCAAGTCAATCTATATATTCAAGTATTTCTCTCCATGTAAACTCCAGTGGAAATAATTAGCTTTTGCCAAGAACTACTGTCTTCATCATGTTCTCTGCAATTATCAAGGATCATTTGGGGAGAAAATAAAATCAAACGTCCAGTAGAGAAGACATTTGTATGTTAAAGTATGCATGAGTATAATGAGGAGGTAAGGTGTGACATAAAATCACATTGAGAAATTAATGGCATAGATCAGCAAAGAACATATTCTTTGTATGCACAAGTCCCTGACTTCAGTTCTCAAAGTGAAAGAAATAGAGAGATAAGCAGAGGATGGAGGGAGGTGAAAGGAAGGAAGGAAGGAACAAAAAGACAGAAACAAAGGAAGGAAGAGAGTCTGGAAAGAAAGAGAAAGACAAATTCTATAATTTAGAAAGTAGAGGAAGGAAGCTCATGAGTTCAAGGTCAGCCTGGATCACTCAGTATTCTGTTTAAAAAAGAAAGAAAAATGAAAGAACACATAAAAAAACCTGTGGCTAGATATTTAAAATATATTTTTATTTATTATTTGAGATTTTACATATGTATACATATATTTTGATGACATCCACATCCTATTCCTCTCTCGAACTCTTCCCATATCCCCTTACTATGTCCACCTCCCAAATATATGTCTCTTATAATTTCTTTTAATAACTTAGTCTAATTAGTGTTGGCCATATGCACATGTATGGGGGACCATGAACAAAGCCAGGGGTCAAGTTTCCAAACAGGAATAACCCTCCCTCCACTTGCAGTCCTTAATTACTGATAGTTCCTCGGCTAGGAATGGGACCCTATAAGCCTTTTTCAGCTACACACTGGACTCTTGACTGGCTTGATCTCATGAAGGTCTTGTATAGGCAACCATAGCCACTGTGGATTTAAGATTGTGACACTCATGTTGTGTCCAGAAGACAAAATTTCCAGTGGTCCATGCAACCTCTGCTTTTTTGTGATTTTCTGCCGCCACTTTCATAATATTTTATGACTCTGCAGAGGCTGCTTCATGTTTATGATGCTAAAAATTAAATACAGTGTATAATCCACCTCATTTGGCAAGGAGAATTACTTCCACAGAAGGATCAAACTTAAGAATATTCCTTTAATGACAGGGGGAGAACTTTCAACATATATATTCCAAAATAACTAATTCTTCAGAAATCCCAGTCATTCTCTAAATGAAGCAGCAATTAACAGAAGTTTCTGATCCAAGGATGGGAATACACTGGGGAAAGAAGGAAATGCCATGGATTACACATGCCAGAAGAAATTAAGAGAAGACTTGAATTGTATGACAAAAGCAAGAACAATTATAGGAGATGAAAGATTAAAATTTTGTTATTCAATATAATCAATAGATTCCATTGGATAATCCAACGCATTGACTACTACAAAACGGATATGTTATGGAGGTAAATCCATTGGTCTGTTTCTAGTTACAGTCCCTAACAGGATTTTTAGAGCTGTCTTTATGTCTTTGTTCCTCAGACTATAAATGAAGGGGTTTAGCATGGGGGTGACCACAGTGTACATCAATGAAGCCGTTGCAGTAGCATGTGAGTTTTGGGTCACAGCAGAACTGAGGTACACTCCCAGGAGGGTGCAATAAAATAAAGAGACAACTGAAAGGTGAGATGCACATGTGGAAAATGCTTTGTACTTCCCCTGAGCTGAGGAGATTGCACGTATGGAGGATACTATCTTAGAGTAAGAGTAAAGGATGCCAGACAGGGGACCCACAGCCAGTAACATGGCTGTAATGTAAATTACCATGTCATTAACAAAGGTGTCAGAACAGGCATGGTGTACCACCTGATTTAGTTCACAGAAAAAGTGAGGAATTTCCAAGTTTGTGCAGAATGACAGTCGTAAGGCCAAAAAACTGTGTAACAGGGAATTCAGGACACCTATGATCCAGCATGCTAGAATCAGCAACACACAGTGTCTTGTATTCATAATGACCATGTAATGTAGGGGGTGGCAGATAGCCACATAGCGGTCATAGGCCATCACAGTCAGCAAAAAGATATCTAACCCTGAAAAAAGCAATAAGAAGTACATCTGGGTGATGCAACCTGCATAGGTGATGACTTTTCTCTGTGTCTGGATGTTCACCAACATCTGTGGGACGGTGGTGGAGGTGAAGCAGATGTCTACAAAGGACAGATTGGAGAGAAAGATATACATGGGCGTGTGCAGGTGGGAGTCCACAATGATGGCCATGATGATGAGTGAGTTGCCAAAGACAGTCACGAGGTACATGGAGAGAAAAAGTCCAAATATGAGAGGTTGAATTTGAGGTTGATTTTCTGAAAATCCAAGAAGAAGGAATTCTGAAAGTTGAGTGTCATTTCCTTGTCCCATGAGTTTGGTGTGCCTACCAAAAGAAGAATTTGGGAAGTATTCAGTTACTGACAAATAACTTGACACCAATGCTCTCTCCTTCCTTTTCTGGCCATTTATATCATGGACCACTGGACCCTTTTAATGCTGCCCATATATTCATGGGTTTGAGGCTATCTACTGATGCTGGGGCATGGACAACCTACCAGAGACCACACCCTTGAAGAAAACTGACTCTTGGCAGCAGTCCATGACTCCTCAGTTTGGGATGAGACCTTATCATCCCCTCCTTCTTCATGGAGGCAGGTTTAGTGGTTTTATCTTGTATAGGTAGGTCATTTGAAGGCTACCATGGGTACTGTGAGTTCATTAGTTCACTGGCTTTGTCATGTCCAGAGGCCACTATTCTACAAAGTACTCCTTGTTCTCAGCATATTTCTATATGTTCCCTTTTTTGTGATGTTCCATGAGCCTAGTTGGGAGGCCTGTGCTTTGGAGGCTCATTTAGGGCCAAGTAATCTGTAGATACATATTTTCTAAGCTTTGACTAGTTATGTGTTTTTATATTCCTCTGTCCACTACAAAAGCTTCTTTGATGGAAACTAAAAATTTTACTGATTTATGGGCATACATATAAGTACTCGGAAGAAAATTTGATGTTCATTGAATAAAGCAATAGCAGTAAGTTCTTATTAAAGTCCATGAGTTGTCAAACCAACATGTTCTTGGCCAAACAACTTAGTCAAGAACTATAACATTTAAGCCTAAACAAGCCTAAACTTGTAGAAGCACACATTTTATTTCTCAATTTTATATAAATTCCCTGAGAAGACTCCTGATAGGACAGAAAATTAGGAGGTGGAGTAAACAGAACAGAATGTTGGGAAGAAGGGAAGTTAGGCAGACGCTATAGCTCTCCTTTCCAAGATGGATGCAGGTTAAGATACTTCCTGGTAAGACACGAGGTGCTACACAGATTATTAGAAATGGGTTAATCAAGATGTCAGAGTTACACAGTAAGAGGATAGAGCTAATGGGCCAAGCACTGTTTAAAAGAATACAATTTGTGTGTTGTTATTTTGGGGCATAAGCTAGTCAGATGGCCGAGAGCCAGGTGGCAGAATGCAGACTGCCGCTCCTATCTCAACAGACTCCTTGTGTTATTTATTTCTGAATAGTAATGCCTGTGTCATACTCAACCTCTGCCCAAAGTTCATGTTAAATGAGATTTAGGATTATGACATTCTCCTTGTTCCCCTTGCTCAGTTTTGGACTCTTTATAGATATCTCCCTACTATGGTCTCTTTAGAACACACACCTGGAATAGTGACAGTGATAAGTATAGCTGTAATCCTTCATTAAAGAAGCTTATTTTTAAAACATACAGAAAGTATTTTAAAAAGCTGCAACTCATCAGAGAACAGCTGCCTGTTAGTGCCCAACCCAATAGATACATTTAAAACTACACCAATGTCTTAAATGTCACAGGAGATGTGGAGGAAAGACTGTAAAAACCAGAGGACTAGAGTTTGCTGTGTTTTCTAGATATGACAGGAAAGCAAATATCTGGCTATTCAAGCCCAAATCTCAGTTCTAAAATCATATACATATAAGCAGTAATAAATAGGCTCAACAGGTTGCATCTATATGTGTTGATTGAGGTTTCAGTCTCACCTGGTCCCATATCTGTTCCATCCCAATGAAACACACAGAGGTCTACATTAATTATAAACTGCTTGGCCTATTAGCTCAGGCTTATTATTGACTCTTTCTTACCTCTTAAATTATCCCATAATTCTTGTCTGTGTTAGCCACATGACTTGTTACCTTTTTCAGTGAGGTGTTCTATTGTTGCTTCCTCTGTGTCTGGGTGAAAACTGCAGACTTACTCTTTCCTCTTCCCAGAATCATCCTGTTCTCATTGTCCCACATCTACTTCCTGCCTGATTTCCCTGCCTATACTTTCTGCCTGTTTACTGGCCAATAAGCATTTTATTAAAATACAAGTGACAAGATACAGAAAATTTTTCAGAAAGCTAAGGAATGGGGTTGATCCAACTATCAAAGCCATGGCTTTAATCCTAGCCATATCACTTAGCAAATTAAAGATTCATGTGGTCAGAAAAAGAGAGATATATAGCAAAGATAGACTCAGATGAAAAAAAAAACTCTAAATAGTTTACAGTATGTTTAAAAATATATGTAGACTTGTGAGAAAAAATAAAAGATAAAGTCCTTAAAATAGAAAAGAAAGAAAGAGAGTACTTAAGTGTGGTGGCAAAGATCTTTAATCCCAACATTTGGGACACAGATCTCCGTGAGTTCGAGGACAGCCTGTTCTATAGGGTGAGTGCCAGGACAGCTAAATGTTGAAATAGGAGCGGCAGAGCTGCGTCCCCGGCACCCGGCCGCCCACATGGCTAGCTTATGCCCAGAAATAATTACACGGAAACTGTATTCTTTCAAACACTGCCTGGCCCGGCTAGTTCCAGCTTCTTATTGGCTAGCTCTTACATATTGTTCTAACCCATTTCTAATATTCTGTGTAGCCCACGAGCTGGCTTACCAGGGAGGATCTTAACCTGCGTCTGTCTGGAGCGGGAGAATCATGGCGACTTCTCGACTCAGCTTCTTTTTCCCAGAATCCTGTTCTGTTTTCTCCACCCACCTAAGGGTTGGCCTATCAAATGCAAATGGGCCTAGGCAGTTTCTTTATTAATAAGAAATCACTCCCACATCATTTCCCCTTTTTCTGTTTAAACAAAAAAGAAAGGCTTTAACTTTAACATAGTAAAATTACATATAACAAAACAATTATCAAGCAAGAATTACAGTTACAATATTTGTATCTATTTTATCTCTTATCATAACTAAGGAAAACTATAACTATTCATTCTTCAACTCCATCAAAGACTCCAGAAGGATATAATATTACCTATCAAACAAGAAATAAGAAAACTCTAGAAATGACAGAGACATTTCGCTGCCTGGACAATCACCCAAAGTTCCTCTGTACCGTTGGGGCATCCATCTTCGGCCTACAGGCCCATGGTATCCAGAGACATTTCCATGAAGCAGGAAATTCCAAAGACAGTTCAGTTACTTTCTGCTGTGTCCTGCAGAATGTCTCGCAGACTTTCATGAATCAGGAACCCCGAAAGACCATCTCACCTTTAGGCAAGTTCAGCAGTCCTCTCTCTGCAGGTTCTCTGTGTCCAGTTTATGCAACAGTCCAGGCAAGAACAGTTTCTTGCCCAAATGGCTATCAAACTCCATAAGGATCCTCTTCGATGCCCATCTTCCTCTCGAAGTAGATTGGTGCTGCCAGGAGCAGACATGTCTCATTGTCATGAAAAACCCTAAGTTATTAAAATATTTAAAATGCCATATTCTGCAGTCTTTGAAAGATATGAAGAATGCCTATCTAACTGAAAGATATCTCTATATATCTAGAAAATCTAACTAACATGACTACAGGCTTGACTATTATCCATTAACAACCTATATTTCCTAATTAAAAGTACATTTTTAAATGAACTACACAATCACAATACCTTAATCAAGACCAGAAATACATATACATATAACAAAATTGACCATAAAATCCATACCAATGCAAATTATTCATATCTATATCATATCCCCCTTTAAATGTAAAAGACCATTTATAAACAATATTTGGGAACATGGGCATAGTTTTTTCTCTCCAAACTGCTTCCTGCTGAATTGGGGTGCTGTTAATCAGATCCTTTAGGGTGTAACCTGTGTGCCAGGTTCATCTCAGTTGGCAGTTGAGTGAAGTAATTTTTTGAGGGTGTTCACAGCAACCTTTCAGGAGGGCGTGGTCTGTCATACCAAATCGGAATAGATGCAATCCACAGGGTCACATCCTCTGTGAAAACAAAAGAAGACCCTCTCCAAAGCATCATATCCTTAGACCCAAATTTTGAAATCATAATACCCTTATATCCATTCTGGTTTAGCTTGGCAGCCCATGTAATGGAATGTCTCTCTGTACTTAGCTCCTTCACAGTCAAAAATTTTAAAGAAAACACAATGTACATAATCCAGACTCTCTGTGAATTTTCCATTTTTACGTGGCTTATTTTTCTTTATTTCTCTTAATCTATAACTATCTGTACTTCTGTACTCTGTCTCTTTAAAGACTTTACCCTTTTTCTTTTTAAGACATTAACTTTATTCTTTATATTCTTTTTCTTCTCTCTCCCAAGCCTACGTACATTCATCCAACAGTGTCTGAATCTGTTTTACTGTGAATCTGCAATTTTTTTACTATCCAGGAGCATTTTGTTTTGCGCCTTCAAATCACTAAGCGCTTAAGAATCTAAGCTGTGACATTCCTAGGTCAAAAACAGGTACTGTATGCTGGCCCCGCCCAGTCCAACATGGCGGAGCCGCTCGTGCCTCTGATCCTTGCACATTGCACCATTAGCATGGCGGAGCTGCTTGTGCCTCTGAGCTGCGGCACACAATGTCCCCCTTTTAGGCACACAGCAGTCTAGTTGCCATCAAACAAATCGTAGCACTTTAATCCAAATGCTCCATTCATAAGCTCTGTCTCCCGCCAGACAGAGATCACAATGGCGGCACAGCCCAGAAAGCCGGCATTTTAAAACAGCCAGTTTCCCCCCACCCCCACCCCCGCTGCCGAGTCAGGACAATTTCTTTGTGGCACGCAACCCAGAAACAGCAAAAAGCTGTCTTAAATTCTCTCTCTCTCCTTTTTAAGCCCTCTCAGGTTTTTAAGTGGATTTAGCCCATCACGTCTGGGCTCCATCTGTTGAAATAGGAGCGGCAGGGCTGCATCCCCGGCACCCGGCCGCCCGCATGGCTAGCTTATGCCCAGAAATAATTACACGGAAACTGTATTCTTTCAAACACTGCCTGGCCCGGCTAGTTCCAGCTTCTTATTGGCTAGCTCTTACATATTGTTCTAACCCATTTCTAATATTCTGTGTAGCCCACGAGCTGGCTTACCAGGGAGGATCTTAACCTGTGTCTGTCTGGAGCGGGAGAATCATGGCGACTTCTCGACTCAGCTTCTTTTTCCCACAATCCTGTTCTGTTTTCTCCACCCACCTAAGGGTTGGCCTATCAAACGCAAATGGGCCTAGGCAGTTTCTTTATTAATAAGAAATCACTCCCACATCAGCTAAAGATACAAAGAGAAACCTTATCTCAAAAAAAAAAAACTAAAACTTAAAAATAAAAATAAAAGAAATAGAGTTTAAAATAAAGCCACATAAAGATGGAAAATACACAGAGAGTCTGGATACTGCATGCTATTATGTTTTCTTTGAATTGTTTGATGGCTAAGGAAGGATCAACGACTGCTAAAAGACATTTGATTATAAATTCTGCTGTATTAATCCAACATATATATTTTGAAATTGTCTTGACTTTAAAATATAAGTCAAAAGATATGTTACTTTGGATAAGAAGTTTTGCTTTTGTTTCCATGGGAAATGAGAGGCTGTGGATTCATTATTAATTATGAAAAGTCAGGTTTGATCAAGAAAGACCCCCTGAGAAATCTCTGATAGGAGTGGATGACCCAGATGTCTGAGTTCTACAACCAGAAGAGTTTCAAGACTGCTGGCTGAGATGATCAAGCCTCACAGAATATTCCAGTCAGGACTTCATCATAACTAAAATTTTTCTTTAAGTCCCCATAAGATTATCAGTACCACCAATCAGCAGGAATTAGCCTGGAAAACTATGCCCACATTCCCTCAAAATGGATTATAGATGTTTGCTTTTGTTTAGAATGTTGGTTACAAGTTGTTATGGCTAATGATCAGGAGAAAAGCAAAACAAAGGAGATTCAATTCAGAGTTTTTGTTTTGAAAAAATTGGGAAGGGGAGAAGTACTATAAGACAATGATATGTACCCTGTCCCTTGTATTTTAATAAAATGCTCATTGCCCAGTAGCCAGGCAGGAAGTATAGGTGGGATGACCAGGTAGGAAGTAAAGGCAGACAATGAGAGCAGGAGGATTTTGGAAAGAGGAAAGAGTCACTCTGCAGTTGTCACCCAGATGCAGAAGAAGCAAGATGATAACTCCTCACTGAGAAAGGTACCAAGCCATATGGCTAACACAGACAAGAATTATGGGCTAATTTCAGATGTAAGAAAGAGTTAATAAGAAGCCTGAGCTAGTAGTCCAAGAAGTTTATAATTAATATATACATCTGTGTGTTTCTTTGGGATGGAATGGTTGCCAGACCAGGTGAGACAGAAGCCTCAGTCAACATATATGTGTTTACACACCACACACACACACACACACACACACACACACACACCAATAATAATACCAACAAGCCATGAATTTGACAGAAATTAGAGTTGGAACATGTGAGCAGTTGGAGAGACTGGGAAAAAAGGAAATGGTGTAATTATATTTTATTAAATAAACAGTCTTAAATAAAAACTTTAATTGGAAACCTTTGAAGCACTAAAGAAATAAAGTCTGAATATGGTCAGTATCCAGATACTATCTAGATAATAAGAAAATGTGAAGACAAACAAAATTCTTACAGTAAAATAAAGGAGATGAGGTATAAGCAAATTTTTTCAAGTTTGAATTATATCAGACAGAGTCAATGCTGTGTTACAAACAAATGTCTGAGATAGTCAGATTATAAAGAAGGGTCTATTTGGGCTCACATCCCCTGGTTCCTTGGCCCCGTGCCTTTCATCCTTCATGGAGGCAGCCCAACGTGGTTGGAGCACACAGTCAAACAAAGCCACTCATCCTAGGGCTTGGCATATGACTTATCAGATAAGAATGCTTGCCCAAGAGACAGTATTCAGATACTATTACACATATTTTTAAAAAAACAGACCAGGCTTGTGTCACTAAGCCCAGTGCTATAGAAGAAAGAGGCAGAAAAATTGCTAGGACTTCCAGGTAGACAAGACAACTCCAGGTTCAGTAATAAAGTCCAAAATAGAGGAAAAGGGGAGCAGTGATAAAGCAGGATACCCGAAGTTCTCTAATACAAACACAGTGCGCACACACACACACACACACACACACACACACACACAATGACCATAAATTGAAAAAGTTGGAGAAGAAAGAAATGAGGGAGGGAGGGAAGGAGAGAGAAGAGGGGGTAACTGAGAGAGAGAGAGAGAGAGAGAGAGAGAGAGAGAGAGAGAGAGAGAGAGATCTCCTGCCATATGGCCACAAAACAAAATTGAAAGAAAAGAGACTGGGGTAGAACAGTATCCACTTAGTCCAGAGTCCAATGATCTAAAGACTTTTACAAAGCCTCCATCTTAACAGATCTACCACCTACTAATAGCAGCACTTGAGAACTAAAAAATTAACACACAAGCATTTGAGGGACACTCAAGGTGCACACTACAGCAGGTGGAATGCAGAAAAAGAAATATAACAACAGGTAACAGTTAATGGGGATAATGTCTTTCTTAGGTGCTCTGAGATCACTGGGCAAGATTACATTCAGACACAGTCATCAAGGAAGACAAGTCAATCCTAAGAATGCATCTGGGATTATTTATACAAGGAGGAACACACATGCAAGGCCTCAAGGAAGATATTTCTTGCAATTATTTAATTTGTACATGAAAGTAAATGCAGTAAAATAAATTAGTGGTAGGGAGAACATTTATAAAAGGTATCATGAAATCATTGATGCATAATTCCGGTGTGGTGACACACCCCTTTCACAGCAGACTGAGGCAAAGGATGTCATAAACATGAGAATTTGATAACAGCCTGTAAAATAGTGAGACCTCTATCTACGTTTACTTGAAAAGAAGTTTGATCTAACTGTGTGAAAGTATTGTTCCATCATGGTCATATATATATATATGAAGATATATATATAAGGCCTAAGAATCTTCATTGGTGCAGAAACTCCTAGACACGGGTATTGCTATGTTTGTACATTGGCAAATTGACTCCATGGACACTCTTCTTTGAAATGACGTACATCTAACTTTGTTCCACAGACTGCCTTGAATTATGGCCAAGGTAATTTGCTTAAGACTTGAATAGATTGCCCTCAATATTCCCTACACACACACACACACACACACACACACACAGAGAGAGAGAGAGAGAGAGAGAGAGAGAGAGAGAGAGAGAGAGAGAGAGAACAGTAGTGAAGGCCTGTAAATACTGTGATGTTTAGTTTTTAACTGTCAATTTGACACAACTTAGAATTACCTGAGCTAAACATCTTAACTGAAGAATTAAGTAGATCAGCTTGGCTTGTGGATATGTCTGTAGGGAATTGTCTTGATTATTAGTTGATATGGAAAGATGTGTCCATTGTGGATGGCACCATTTCCTACTCAGGGGAGTTCTGAACTGTGTAACAGAGGAGAAAGCCAAGGGCATCCTTTACCCATTCATTACCCTTTGTCTTTGATAGTGAATATGATATGATCAGTTCCTTTGAACTCCTGTCAGTGTGACTTTGCTACTATACTGAATTGTAGCACGGAATTTTAAGCTGGATGGACCTGGTTCTCGTTTAAACTTCTTTTTTCTGAGTATTTTTCATGGAAATATACATGAAATAAATAAAAAACATTGTCTTCTTACACCTGGCCACACTAGGCAAACTGTCACCACCATACCATCTTTGTTTCATTAAAGTCACACTCTATTTTCTGTTCTAAGAAACATCTTATTGTTGTACATTAAATATACAACACTAGAGTTCTATTTTAATATCTGCATTCATGTGTAAAATTTATTTCAGCACATCACCCAACCCCTTCTCTTAGACTTTCGTGGCTCCCTTCCTCCAAATATTCTTTCTGCTACTACTTTCAGGACTTTTAAACATTTTTATTATATTGTTTTACTTATTCATTCATTGTGTGTGTGTGTGTACATATGCATTGTCAGAAGAAAACATGTAGTAGTTAGTTCTCTATTCAGGTCATCAGGCTTGATAGAAATCACCCTAACCATATTTCTGTCCCATTTCCATGACTTTAAAAAATGGACTTTCCAAGTGGGACAACTGGCCCCACCCCTTGCAAATTACTGCAAAAGGTAAATTAGCCAGGGCAATACAGGAGAGCTCACCTTGTGATGAGGACAGGGGAGAACTGGCAGGCAAACCAACCTGCTACCCAGGTCCAGAACCAGGGTTATGACTTGGCCCACCCCAACATCCACCCCATCTGTGATCAACTGAAGCATATGAAGGAACCTGAACCACAAGACCCAAAGCTGAAGGATTTCCACAACACATGGCAACTACAGGATATCCAAGAAGAGTCCTAGTGAGGATCTAGCTTCAATAGAGTAGTAGAAAACAAAGCACTTGGATCAGACCAATGACTCTATGCAATGAATACTTAAACGTAAAGATATAGAGACAAAGGGGTTTACTGCACGATTCACTGTGTCACACTAAAGCTTCCTTGATGAGACTTTTAAATTTTTTTCCTTTTTCTCTTAAACTTTGTTTTATTTATTTGGGTAGGGAGCAAAGGGCAGATGTCAAAAGACAGGGAAATGAATTGCTGCACAGACTCCTCCCATCATAACACTAGGGCAAATCTGTCCTATTACACTGACAAACATCTTTTGTCTAATTAAACCCTGAAGACACTATGACTGCAAGCACTAAAATAATACTCTGTCCAAGTTATATTTCTAGATACAAATTAGTAAAAGTTTAGTCTGCTACAGTGACCTTTTGAATCTCCCAGTCTTGGCTAGGCTAACTTGGCTCTCATGTACATTTTCTGTTCTTTTATTTTCTAAACTCTTGTTGCAATACCAGCAGAGCTCCACGACTCACCTGGATGGAACTCTGAAAGTTAGGTCTGTGCATCAAAGCCCCAACTCCTCTTTGAATGATTGATGGTGGAGAAGTGAAGCTGTACTTGACACTTGAAGCAGGACAAAAAGAAATATTAATTTCCTGGCAGATTCAGGACTTCAAAACGAGAAAATTAATGTGTAGTTCAAGTTTACAAATAAGAAAGACTACACTGGGGAGACATTCAAAGATGACAGCAGCTCTTCCTTTGAGACTATTTCCCTCCTGTTATTCCAGCCCAAGAGCACATGATTTCCCCATGGGGCATTGCTCTGCACAGAAAGAAAATTAGTCGTGAGATTGCCTGTTCTCAAATCAGTAGGTTAAAAGCCCAGATGACTAGTCAGTGTTCCTTCCCCATGAACTCTCTTGCTTTAACCTCCTACCAGCTTACTTCATCCTTATTTAAAGTTTCAACCAAAGTTTAAATCTATGAAAGTTGACTTAAATATATCTCAGGTCACCAAAGCATTGTATTACATCAGTAGCTTCAGATGCACAACAATTCTATTCAACAATAGGGAGTTTTCCTTGATGTGAAATCATGAGTCCTATGTTAACTGGTTTCATTGTTCTTTTTCCAAATTAGCATGGGGTGTATTACTTGTTAGGCAATTAGAAAAAATGCATTATGCCATTATTTATGAGACATTATATAATTATGGAGTGTGTTCAGGTTCCTTTACACATTTTTTCCTAAAATTAGTTACTTTTTTCTCTTTAAAGGATTTATTATTTAAAAAAAAACAATCTTTTTTTATTATACATACCAATCCAAGTTCCCACTCCCTCCTCCTCCCATTCCCTCCACATACCCGCCCACCCCACCCCCATCCACTCCTCAGAAAGTACATTGCTTGGGGAAGGTCCAAGGCCCTCCCTCCCTACTGTATCTAGGCTAAGCAAGGTATTTATCCAAAGAGAACAGGTTCCCAAAAAGCCAGCACATGCACTAGGGATAAATCCTGGTCCACTGTCAGTGGTCACTCAGTCTGCCCCAGCCATACAACTGTCACCCACATTTAGAGGGACTAGTTTGGTCTTATGCTTGCTCCTTCCCAGTCTGGCTGGAATTGATGAGCTCCCATTAGCTCAAATAGACTGTTTTAGAGGGTGTACCCATCATGGTCTTGACTTCTTTGCTTATATTCTCATTTCTCCCATTCTTCAACTGGACTTTGGGAACTCTGTCCAGTGCTCTGATGCGGGTCTCTGCTTCTGTTTCCATTAGTTGCTGGATGAAAGTTATATGATGATATTTAAGATATAGAACTCCTCTTTCAGGGTACTTATTCTGTAGTCTGACTTGCCACAGCTTAGACTGTTGTGAGTTTCTTTATTATTGCCATCTACTACAAAAATATGTTCACCTTTAAAATGAAATATTAATCCCATTCCATTTAGGAAGAAAGATACATTTTTAGAATTATTGAAAATTTTAGCAAAATATAAATGAGGTGTTTTGACTTATGAGTGGTTCCACTGACTTCAACAATAGGCCACAAATCAAAATTACATTATTGTGCAAATAAAATTGGAAATGCTGTAGGAAATTGTGAGGGAACCCAAGGTTTACTCAGCCTTTTCAGATGTTATAAGGCAGCTGATGGTGTCATTGAAGAACAGCTCTCAGTAACTTAGTAAATCAATGTCTTCAAAACAATGTGAAAGAAAGAAGAAAGAAAATATAAAATGTGTGGACCTAGATTTTTAAATATATTTTCCTTACTCTGTGAGATTTTCATACACATATATAATGTATTTTGTTCATAACCACTTTCTCCTTTCAAACTCCCCTACTGTATGCCCCTCCTAACTCTACATCTTCTTTTATAAACTTGCTTTAACACACTAAGCCCAATTATGACTGTCCATATGCTCATGCGTGTGAGGACATGTACCCATGAATGGTCAACATACTAGGGTCCACCTGTTTTTTAAAAACTCTCCATGCACTAACTGCCATCATCTACCTGTAGTTCTCAGCTAGGAGTGAGAACAATAATCCATTTCTCCCTCCATGCTAGAATGTTGACTGGTATGTGTGTTGACACTCCTGTGAGATGTGAAGACATCTACCAACCCCAGATCAAGGACAGATCAAAACAAGAATACCACCAAAGACCAACTTGGTGAACCAATGACTTTTATTGATGTAACTGATAGGAATATTGGTGAGAGATTACTTACAGGAGCAGAAATGACTCAAAGAGCTACATCACCGAATCCCACCACAGCTCATGAAAGCTGAAAACCTGGAACATACTTCTTAACCTGTAGGCAGCTCACGAAGTTGAAGAGTGTCCTTTCCAGCTCATTGGTTTTTAAACCTCTTACAGACAGCTCTGCTTGTGCTTTCTTCTTCTAGGCTTCTCAGCTGATATGAGCTCCTTTAGGCAGCTGAGCTTAGCTGAGAGTTTCTAGACAATAGTTTGTCTCCAAGTGTCTTGGCCATCCTTATTGATTATGTACATGAGTACAGGAGAGCTCTAGTGAATCTAGTCAGTTCAATGGACTTGCTCAAGCTATTGAGTTGTTTACTCTCTAAACCTAAGGAGTTTCTCTGTATGATGGAGTATTTAACATACTCTTAGAACATCTGGATAGTCACCTCCCTGCAAACACCTTGTGCTTAAGGAGCTTTCCTCCAAGATGGAAATTCTATTCTTGAAGGAAACTACTACACAACAATGAAAACTTTGCAGGTCTTGTAGAGGGCAACCAAAACTGCTGTGATTTCAGGAGTACAATAGCATAGCACATCCGGAAGACAGTATCCATGCATCTCTTCCCCACCTCTCCTCCTTACAACCATTTATTTGACCTCAGATTCAGTGATAGTGTTCAAATTATTAGAAGTTATATAATTATGTACCCTACCTGCCAAATGGAATTATGTCCATAGAAGGAGCATAACTTAAGGATACTGTTTAGTAAAAGAAAAGAAAAATAACTCAACACTTGTTATTCCAGAATAAATCGCTTATGAAGTCTCAGTTATTTTCTGGTTACAGTGCAAGTTTCTAGAGGATTTAATCCAAGGACGGGTATTTAAGAAAATAAGAAATGACAAAGTAAAACACAGATACCAGAAGGAACACTAATCCTTGTAAAGAAAGGAATTATATGAAGAAATGATATAATGGACAGAGGAATTAGAAGATATTGTGAGACTAAGTTTTATTACAATATATGGTCAAAGACCACAATTGCTAATGCCATAACCCTAGGTTCAACAATCATAAGTACACAACTACGAAGGCAAGTCCATTGGTCAGTTTCTGGTCACTCTCCCTAAAAGTAGTTTCAGAGCCTTCTTCATATCATTGTTCCTTAGACTATAGATGAATGGGTTAAGCATGGGGGTGACCACAGTATACATCAACGAAGCCACTGCAGTGGCATGGGGGTTTTGGGACACTGCAGAACTGAGGTACACTCCCAGGAGGGTGCAATAAAATAAAGAGACAACAGAGAGGTGAGATGCACAAGTGGAAAATGCTTTGTACTTCCCCTGAGCTGAGGAGATTGCACGTATGGAGGACACTATCTTAGAGTAAGAGTAAAGGATGCCAGACAGGGGGCCCACAGCCAAGAACATGGCTGCAATGTAAATCACTATGTCATTAAGAGAGGTATCAGAACAGGCATGGTGTACCACATGATCAAGTTCACAGTAAAAGTGAGGGATTTTCAGGTCTGCACAGAATGACAACCGCAGAACCAAAAAGCTGTGTAACAAGGCATTCAGAACACTTATGATCCAGCATGCTAGAATCAGTAACCCACAGCGTCTTGTATTCATGATGACCATGTAGTGTAGGGGGTGGCAGATAGCCACATAGCGGTCATAGGCCATCACAGTCAGCAGAAAGATGTCCAATACTGAAAAAAGTAGTAAGAAGTACACCTGAGTGATGCAGTTCACATAGATGATAACTGTGCTCTGTGTCTGGATGTTCACCAACATCTGTGGGACGGTGGTGGAGGTGAAGCAGATGTCTACAAAGGACAGATTGGAGAGGAAGATGTACATGGGTGTGTGCAGGTGGGAGTCCACAATGATGGCCATGATGATGAGTGAGTTGCCAAAGACAGTCACGAGGTACATGGAGAGAAAAAGTCCAAATATGAGAGGTTGAATTTGAGGTTGATTTTCTGAAAATGCAAGAAGAAGGAATTCTGAAAGTTGAGTGTCATTTCCTTGATCCATGTGTTTGATATGCCTTCTGAAATAAGAAATTTGGAGAAGAGTCAGTTACTTATTAGTAACCTAACATCAACGTTTATTTCTTCCTTCATTTCCTTTCTTCTTACTTCTTCCCACCGCCCCCACCATTGTCAACCTCCTAGTGGTCACATGTCTGAAAATAATTAACTCTCTCCTCTGGCAGCTAACAACTTTCAATGGCTTTTCAGCCAAGGTTAAGGTCTTATGAAGCCTTTTGGCTTCCACCATAGAATGATGACTGATTTGATCTTGTGTAAGTCTTGTGCAGACAACCATAGCTGTTGTGATTTTATAAGTATAAGGGCCTTACTGTGTTCAAAAGGCATGATACCACAGGAAACCCTTCCAATCTTCTGTCTCCTGCTCTTTCCACTTCCCTTTCACACTATTCCCTGAATCTTTTTATTTAGATGTGTCATCTTGGGCTAAACATTTTGTAGATGTTTACTCTCCACACTTGGACAAGTTATCAGTTCCTATATCATCCTGCATCCACTGAAAAAAAGAAGCTTCTCTAATGAGGACTGGGAATATCACCTATCAACATAGATATAAATATTTAGACTCATGTTCTTATTATGCACATTTAGCACAATAATAACTGCACATTCTTCCCTGGGGACTATGAGCTCACCAAACAAGGAGTTCCTGGTCATATAATTTATATTTTAGGCATGTATCTACTACTAAGGAACTTTTCAAGCCTAGTCTTCTATAGTCATGAAACTTAATTCTGTGTTGTGTAGTTATACCACAGAGTCCTAGTGATATTTCTGAGTAGAAATTCCCATGTCATGTTCAATTTGTTCTCAGAGACTTTATATTAAAAAATCACTAATGCTCCTCATCCATCTGTCCTATGGTGGCATGAACAGCATAAAGTTTTCTTCCTCCTGCCCCACACCCATCAAAGCCTGAGATGTTTGTGAAAACTGGCCCAGAGGTCACAAGGGTCGGAGAGTTGTCTCTGCCCCCATCAGCTGCAACACCTGGGAGAGCAGGCCCTGCACCTCTTCTGGGTAACAAAATAGAGTCAATTTGTAGGTGGAGGTGGAGGTAAAAGATGTAAGTATGGGAGCACTGTCCCCACTATTTATCTCTAGTGTGGTAGTGTAGAAGTGAGAAAATTGTCCCCTCTCACCTCTTGTCCCTTACCACCTGCAACAGACAACAGAGCTGACTTCCTCTTAACAGCTGCAGCACTCAGGAAAGTGAACCTTGCCTCTCACCTAGGCAGCACAACAGAGCTTTCCAGTGGTTGGAGGTAAGGGTGACCAGCTCTGATGTTGTCAGCAAGGGAGACCTGTCCCCATTACTTATCTGACATGTGGTGGAATGAGCGAAGGAGAGATGTCCCCCCCCCCAATCTCCCACTCATCAACACCTGAGATGTGAAGGACCTGGCCCTGGAGTCATGAGAGCAGGAGGGCTGCCTCTGCTTCTCGCTTGCTCCTGTACCTTGCTTGGGCAACAAAATAGAGCTGGCCTGTGGGTGTAGGTGTGGGAGTGCCATCCGGAGGGCATGAAAGCAGAGAATTAGCCCAACCCCTTGTGTATTGCTGCAAGAGGTGAATTACCTGAAACAATGCCAAAGAACTCACCTTTCGATGAATACAGGGGAGCACTGGCAGGTAGACCAACTCTGCAGCTACCCAGGTCCAGAACCAGGGTTATCATTTGGTCCACCCCAACATCCATCCCATCTATGATCTGCTGAAGGATGTGATGTGACCTAACCCACAGACCCAAAGCTGCAGGATCTCCACAACACAGAGAAACTACAGAATATCCAAGAAGAGTCCTAGGGAGGGCCCAGCATCAAGATAATAGTAGAAAACAAAGGCCTTGGACCAGACCATGATTCTTTGCGATGAATACGTGCAAGTAAAGATATAGGGATAAAGGGGTTTACTGCATGATTCGCTGTGTCACATTGCGGATTTCATAATGAGATTTTTAACTTTTTCCCTTTTCCTCTTACATTTTCTTTTATTTGGGGGGGAGTAAAGATGTGAAAGGATGGGGAAATGAATGGGATCAAGATAATGATGTAAAAGACATATAGAATAAATAAAAAAAATTAATAAGATGCTCTTAGATTCATTTCTGAAGTGAAAATTAAAAATGTCCCTGGTTGAAACACTATCTAGATAAATATGATAGAGTGAAGGAAGACAAAATACTTTCAGTGTAATGAAGGGGGAGCAGGAGGGGCAAAGTTGAAGTATGAGCTTTATCACATGGTTACTGATGTGCTGGACACATCAACTTCTCAGAGCATCAGCCCTGGCAGCAAGTACCTTTACCTGTTGAACCAACTTGCTGGCCCAATTCCATAACTTCTTAAAAAGGACATTACACAATGAGAGATATTTCCATGACCACTAAACAATTAAAGAAGAACAGAGGTAAACAGATTTGTCAGGTGAAAACAATGAAATGAGCTGATTCTCATGATACTAGAAGGAAAAGTAGACTTCTTGGTCACAGGGCAAGGTCTGCCTCTCATTCTATCTCATGACACCCAGCAAGTACAATAAATGAGAAAAATTACCCAAAAGCAAAAATAATGCACATTAGACTCTTTAGATAAATTTTATGTGTACACCCAAGCAAGCCCTTATTCTAGTGATAATTAATATGCAAATGTGGGAGTGTCATATATCAATCTGTTGATTTCATTGGTTAATTAAAGAAACTGCTTGGCTGGCCTCATAGGTTGGAACATAGGTGGGAGGAACAAACAGAATAGGATGCTGGGCGGAAGAGGAAGTGAGGTCAGACTCTGCTCTGCTTCCTGAGAGAAGCCATGCTCAGCGCTCCCGGGTAGACCCAAGAGCTCTGCTCTCTGGAGCAGAGACACCACGATGGACTTTGGCTAGAATCTTCCCGGTAAGCGCACCTTGGGATGCTTACACACATCATTAGAAATGGGCTAGTCCAGGTGCGAGAATTAGCCTGTAAGGGCTAGAGTTCAGGCCAAGCAGTTCTTAAATGAATACAGTTTGTGTGTTGTTATTTCGGGCATGAGCTAGCCATGCGGGCGGCCGGGTGCTGGGGACGCAGCCCTGCCGCTCCTATTTCAACA